>NC_090650.1:308863610-309114699 GCF_040937935.1 Hyperolius riggenbachi | reverse complement strand
AATTGCATATGCACCACTGTCTCATGCATGTTTGTTATATGTTTAACGTACATGTTAAAGGATACAAGAGGTGAAAATAATTATAGCAAATTTACCTACCTGGGGCTTCCTCCAGCCCCTAGAAGCCTATATGTTCCTTGCCTCAGCTCCGCTTTCAGCTACTCTCCTGGGGTACCCTCCACGGTGGCTGCAGAAATGGTCGGGTCGATGGTTCCTGCACATGCGCTAGTGTGCACTGCTTACATTCTGCTCAGGCGCAGTAGGACACTCCCGGCCACAAAAACGCAAGCAGCTCATCCTCGCATTTATGAAGAAAACGCCTTCCTGGCCAGGTCAATGGCCACTACGGAGGAGACCTCAGGAGAGTAGCTGAGAGTGGAGCTGCAACAAGGGACACACAGGCTTCTAGGGGCTGGAGGAAGCCCCCAGGTAAGTCAATCTGCTATAATTATGTTTTGCCTCATGTATTTTTTAAAGAGAGGTTTGATTTAGGCTACTTTCACACCACCATGTTGTGTTAGACAATTGCATGGCAAATGCAATATCATTATATTGTAATGTTCACATCAGCATGTTAGCAGTGCAATGGAATCCATTTAAGCAATGCAAGGCATGCTGTGCAGTACTGGACAATGTGCTTGTGTACATTTGCAGTGAAGCATACTTTTTATGTACTGTATGCTTTGCTGTATGTGTTGCATCATACATACGATGTGACTTTCCCACTCCATTGGAATCCTGTATTTCCAGGATGTGCATTGAAATGCCCCAGTGTGAAACCATCCTTAGTTCTGTGGAATGTATCCAAAGTTACATTTTTAATATTTAATATAATTATTTATTGAAAAGGGTCAGTTATTTATTAGTTTGTTTGAAAATATTCTGTAGCATTTCAGTGTCTTGAGAATACCACAGGTGCCCCAAAGACTGTCAGTACAATTACAGCTACAGTAAAAAAGCAGTAAAATGTATGACTAGTGGCTAAATGCATGATGAATAACCGTCCCTGCCCTGGACCAGTCATGACTTCTCTTTATACCATCTCCAGAATTTATGTCCACATTCACATCCATTGGACAGTTTAAGTTTTTTTTTTTTTTTTAAAGGCTGAATATACAGAGAAAATGTGCTGAAGACTACACTATATACTGGAAATATTTAAAAACGCACTCTAGTTTCATTAAAAAAATAAAGGAATCTTACTAAACCTCAAAACTCTCTTGCTCGTTTCATCTCTGTGGCAGCATCACAGAAGATTGCCAAGGCCCGCAGGACACACTTTGTCATCTTGTCTGCTGTGCTAACTGTAGCCATATTTTTAAACAGCTTAACCCTTTGGGGACCGGTTGCCTAATCCCCATTAAGGACCAGGCCATTTTACATGTGGGGGAGGCGCATTTGGAGGGTCAGGCAGCCGTATTCCTAGTTTGGATAGGTAAATATGGTGTCCCCTGTGTGGTCGGGTGTCCCTCGTATAGCCTGCAGCCTTTACTCACCTCCCAGGCTCCAGTGATGAGCAGCTGTAGACCCCTCCGCTCTCGCCGGCATCCTCACTCGCACTGATGTTAAGTTTTGGGTAGCGGCTTAATGACGTCATCAAGTAGGGACCCAACACTTACGTCAGAGCAAGCGGGGATGCCGGCCAGAGCGGAGGGGAGCGTCCGATCGCCGGGGGAATGTCAGGAAGGTGAGTGGATCCTGTTCTCCCCCCACCGCCGCAGCACTTACAGCGATCACTACAATCCGCCGGCGATCGCAGTGATCACACGATCATGAGCCATACGCGATGGCTCCTGATCACTGATGGGAGATGTCAGCTGTCATATGACGGCTTAATCTCCCCTCTCGGGTGCGCACGATCGCGTCAGGAGCGGAAATGGCAGGCGGCGTAAATTCTACGCGGCATCAGCCTAGGGCAGCCACAAGTGCGGCATAGGATTTACATGTGACGGTCCCTAAAGGGTTAATTTATTGTGAAAAAATAGCAAAGACATTCGGATATATCTGAGATTTTTGTTAAATGCCGGTAAAAGCATGTAGGAATATAATTAGCAACAATCCAGATACACAAGCTTGAACATGTGGCTACATAATTAGCACTGTTGTTTATACATTTTGTGGCGCATTGGTGTCCTTTCAGCTGTTTTGTGTAGACTATGAACGGATACATTCACAGCATATAATTGCAGAGTGTATAAATGCATGGTTTTGCTACATAGTATCTGTGGCCTCTTGTGCAGGTAGATTACATAAAGTGATGGTGGTGAGAGCTGTGCTGAGAATTTGCTGACTAGTAGAACACAGCCAGGCTCTGGAGCTGCTCTTATGTAGCTGTACAGATAAAGCACTGGAGAGCATAGTGTCCCATAGGGCTGTCTCCAGTGCAGATATGACTGTAGCATCATCTCATTGTGATAATTAGTCTTGTGGCTTGCTGCCTTTGCTGAACTCTCTTCATATCATAGTGGTGATGAGATCATAGTTGTGAGTAATTGTGCAGATGGCTTCATGGTTTGCCTCCAATAGTCCGATTATGTAGAAACACTATAAAATTGTGATGGTTCCCTGATGAGGGCAAAACAATCACTGCAATCAGCAATATGGAAGGCATCCCGCTGCATCATATTTAGTTCATCAAATATACAGAAGGCTTAACAGCATGGTTTATTGGTCCTTACAGAATTTATATTGCTTTAATGATGTCCTTCAGGATTTATCAATAATTTATAAGCTATCCCTACTGCCCTAGCAAATAGGAATTGTAAAGTAAAGTATGGCAGAAGCATATTCAAATACATAAGGCTCATACACAAATACCAACATGTCCAACTATCTTCAAAAACTTGTCTGTTGGAAGATAGTTGGGCATGTGTACGACTGGCAAACAACCAGATGACCAACTAATAGCAGGTTGTTTGCCAGATCCAAAGGTGGATCAATCTGCCCAACTATCATGCAGGTTGGAATGTGTGTACAAGTCTTTTGAACAACTTTGTTGTTTTTTAATGTAGACATGTTGTACAGTTTGCCATTTAACTTGCACGCCTAGTATTTGAGTGAGTTGGTTGTTTAGTTGGTTGGCCTGTGTGTGTACTTGTCAGGTAAACAACTTGTTGCGTGGTTGATCATGTTGTGCAGTTGGTTGTGCATTAAGTTGGACGTGTGCATGAGCCTTTATAAAGTGTGTTTCTTACATGAACTTACTTGCTAAACGTTGGCCCTGGCCAACACTTTACTTTAGTTTTGGATGGAGTAAATGTCATAGGACCTCCTTTGAATTTTGGAGTTCTTTATATTTTTTGCAAACGTTTCCTCACTTACTGCCCCCTGTAGCGGTGCCAATTTGGAAAATAAAAAACAGAAAGTTCAATAAAGCCTTGTTTTTTGTTTTAAAAAAACAAACAGTAAGGGCCCTTTTCCACTAGCAATCGCTAGCGTTCACGCTGAACGCTAGCGATTGCTGAATCGAAAAAGCTAAAAATTTACCGTCGATTTCCCGACGTTTGCGGCCGCGATTTTGCTATGCTATGCACTGCATAGCAAAATCGCGGCAAAAGTCGCTCCGCATCGCGATCAAGTAAAAAACGAATCGCGGTAGTGGAAATTACCTACCGCGATTCCTATGTTAAAAAGCAAACCGTAGCGATTTTAAAATCACTAGCGGTTTGCGGTTTTGCGATTAAGCAGTCGCAAATGCCCTAGTGGAAAAGGGCCCTAAGGGCCCGTTTCCACTTGTGTGGTGTGAAAATGCAATACGAATTTGCACACGTATGCAAATTTTACCGCAAATTTTATTTCAAATTCGTGGGCGTTTTTGCATATGTTAGTAAGTATGTGAATTTAACCATGCCAGTGCCTGTGTGCTTTTACATTGATTTTATGTGAAAACGCCGGCGAATTTGCGGTAAAATTCGCGGTAAAATTTGCTTTGGAAAACGCATGCAAATTTCCTATTAAATACATTGTATGCAAATCGCATAGCGAATTCTGCAGGGTCTACCGCGCAGATTTTTACTGCACAGAAAAACACTCAGAAATCCTGACAAGCGGAAACAGGCCCATCCACATGTATTATCTATGCAGGAAACGCATGCAGATTTGCTCTAGTGGAAACGGGCCCTCATGGTAACAGGATCAAAGATAGGAAAAAAAACAAAACATTTTTTCCTGAGGAGCTTAGATTTTTCTCTAAGGTTTTGTTCACATCTAAAATCTCAACTGCTATTTTGTGAGTGATTCCCCCCCCCCCCCCCCTTCCCGGTGCTTACCTTCGCGCTACGATTTTTTGTAAAGCGATTTTCACAGAGCTTTTGCAGAGCAATTTGTTTTTTTTACTTCCTAAAGCAAGTCAGGAAATGAACTATTTAACCCGGAAAATAATACATACAATGTATTTATTCCTAAAAGTGCGAACGCAATTGTCGCACAAATGGATTTTGTAAGCATTTTTTGCGCTTTTCCTATACCTTCCATTGTATCAAAATCACGCTAAAAATGGTACATGCAGCGCTTTGCTGAGAGGAAAGCTGAGGAAACACTCAGATATGAACTATCCCATAAGGATTTATTGCACTAGCGATTTTTTTTAAATAGCCAGCGCAAAAAAAAACCAAACGCAAAACACGCTAGGTGTGAATGAGCCCTTATTGTGGTATGTATCAATATTCCTCTTGAACTAATTTCTTCCAGCAAAGACCTGGGTGTAACAACAGTGAATATCTTGACTCTGCTTCACCTCTTCAGGTGATAAGAGCTAAGGGAAAATTCTGGCTTTGATTGACTGGACTGCTACCTTCCTATATTTGGCATAGTTCTGGTGACCCAGGTGCAGTGGCGCAGACACAGGTAACGGGAAGAGGCACTGGATGGCTTGGTCACTCACATTGCATTCACATGGCACCTGGTGGATAAAAGTGATTCAGGTTATAAAAGAGGATGACAGTCAAGAGCCTTAACAGAGAGGTAAATATCAGGTTTGTTTCATAAAGTTTTTTTTGTTTTTTTTTGCCCGAAGATTCACTCTAATATTAACATATAGCTTGTTGGCACTTTTGGAACCGTAAACACATGCAATGTTTTTTCTTTGGAGGGATCTTGTGGCAGTTGATATGCCCCAAAGGACTTTAAAAGACAGTAAATTAAAAAACATTTGCACAGTGTTGGCCTCTATTAAAGGACAACTGCTCTGAGAGGTATATGGAGGTATATTTCCTTTGTGTGGGCTTTGTTACCTCACACATCCCAAAAACAAACTATCAATATATAAATCTATTATAGTCAGATCAGACAGGTTTTAATTGAAAATCCACTACAGTTCCGACCAAAAATGTAACTTTATCCCAATCAGTAGCTGATATCCCCTTTTACATGAGAAATATATTCCTTTTCACAAACAGACCATCAGGGGGCGCTGTATGACTGATATTGTGGTGAAACCCCTCCCACAAGAAACCCCTCCCACAAGAAAAGTTCGAACTTTTGGCAGTTTCCTGTCTGTGAACCTGGTTGCATTGTGGAAAATAGCTGTTTCTACAGCAGCAGCTACATCACCTGCCAACAGTAAAATGTTCACTGGAGTTCGTCTTTAAGGCAATAAAGAAGTATTTGTGTTGCTTTCACAGATGTATTTGTGTTCCTTTGCTAGTGATGTGGTGGTGCATCTCTGTCCTTGTACTAGTGGCTCCTGGGTAATGAGGTGAGCATGTGTATGTAATATTCATACAGTTCTTCCTTTCATCAGGTTCAGTACTAGGGAAACAGGTGGTGGTACAGTCGTATCTGAAGACTGTGTTCTTTTTATATGCCAAAAATTGAAAAGATGATCAAACACTATCATTCAAGCCTGCTGACAAAGGCTTCTCATCTAGCCCATCTTATTAATTTTATCCCTGCAACTTACATTGCAGGTCTCGTATTGTCGACTTGAGTTTACACATCTATAAATCTTTTCTCCATTAATATTGATGTGGAATCTTTTCTAACTTGTAATTCATATTCATACATTTGCCTTACCTGTCCCATTGTTCACCACATACATTTCCATTTACGGTAGAGTGATGAAATAAAATAGCGATCAAGAGAGTGTCAGGGAGCACTAAGCAAACTAAATATAAAGACAGGATGGTGCGTAAAACCTTACAAACACCACAAAGGGAGACCCAGGAGCCAACCTTGTGTAGCATGTTACACCAGAGAACAGATAAGTATTATACTCCCAATAGAGGGTTACCTCTAGTTAACCAGTTGTAGAGCCAGATGAAAGAACAAACCCATCCCCACACAGGGATATATGGATTGTCCAGTGCAAAGTTGGCCACACACCACCAAAATTGACAAATATAAACTAGAAGTAGAATTATAATCCCTTGCACCCTTGATAGGGTATAGAAACACATTATATACAACAAGAGGTACCCACAAATGTATAAAATAGTTAAAACTATACAAAAAAGGCAACATGAAAGGATTGGTTAATAAACATCTGTTTACCATTTCGTGGCAGAATCCACCTTGTCAGGTCAGTGGCAGAAAAACCTGTGTAAAATCAAAGGCGTGTTTTGCTTTACGTGGGATTTCTTATGGCACCAACCTGAGGAAATAGCTCCTGCCATGAAACATGTAGTCAAGTGTTAAGTCATATTTTCTTTTTGCAGCGACATAGCCTATATTGGAAAGAAGTGAGTACTTGCACTACTATTTTATATATCAATTATTTTATATTTACTTAGATGCAGATAATATAAAGACAGGACAACTACACAAGTGATAATCACATATGTGTACAAGTCACGTGGAAATCAGAGACAGTTGTTTATTGTATTTTACTTATTCATAATTTTCAATCCATCATACATATTATTTTTTAATAAAAGTGTTACATTTGCAGTTAAAAAAGGAAAAGACCTGGTACATCAAATCACTGATGCTGATCTCCTTGCCACTTCCATTTTAGTGTCCGCTCACTCTTCTCCTAGTCTAGGTCATTCAGGAAAGTTGGAGGCAATGGCTCATTTATTATTTTAATAATTTAGTATGTATATAGGGTTGTATACTATGTACAGCGCATCTTCCGCAGTGCTGTACAGAGTGTATTGTCTTGTCACTTAACTGTCCCTCAGAGAGGCTATTCATCTAAACCCTACCATAGACATAGTCTTATCTGTATGTTTTGGTGAAGTGGACCGAAATCTCAGCAGTGGAAACCTAGTCTTAGCTGGTAATTGATAAGGTGCACTTTAACTGTACCCCTGTTAGTGAACAATCGTATTTTCCATCAGATTATTACGATTGTATTGTATGAAAACAGAGAAGCTGATGGGCCCAATCGATTCTGAACGATTGCATTATCAATAATTTCCATAAAAAGATTGATTGTTCCACATGGCGGATTTTAATAGCTATGATCATAACTCGTTTACATATGATTGCAAATTGGATTCTTTAGTGGTGTGGACCAATTAAATATGATCTTTTCTTTCAGTCTGAGTGATCTTATCAAATTATGATCATTCACAAAAAAATGTACCATTGGGCAATTTAAAGAGAACCCGAGGTGTGTTTAAAGAATGTTGTCTGCATACAGAGGCTGGATCTGCCTATACAGCCCAGCCTCTGTTGCTATCCCAAACCCCACTAAGGTTCCCCTGCACTCTGCAATCCCTCATAAATCACAGCCGTGCTGTGAGGCTGTGTTTACATCTGTAGTGTCAGTCTCAGCTGCTCCCCCGCCTCCTGCATAGCTCCGGTCCCTTCCCTCCAATCAGCAGGGAGGGAAGGGATGCAGGCGGGGACTGGAGTTCTGCAGGAGGCGTGGAGAGCAGCAGACTGACACTATAGAGATAAACACAGCCAGCTCTGACAAGCTGTTTGTCAGCAGCATGGCTGTGATTTATGAGGGATTGCAGAGTGCAGGGGGACCTTAGGGGGGTTTGGGATAGCAACAGAGGCTGGGCTGTATAGGCAGATCCAGCCTCTGTATGCAGATAATATTCTTCAAACCCACCTCGGGTTCTCTTTAAGATTCCTATTGCTGGCAGGAATTATCAGATTGTGTTGGAAGTGTTGGAAGGTATGTAAACCATGCAGAAAATGTTCTGCTGTATCCAGGGGCAAGCAGATTACTCTCTCTCTCTCTCTCTCTCTCTCTCTCTCTCTCTCTCTCTCTCTCTCTCTCTCTCTCTCTCTCTCTCTCTCTCTCTCTCTCTCTCTCTCTCTCTCTCTCTCCTTTATTAACTCAGTTACTCATTATTACTTAATTATAAGTCAATCTGATGCTCAGGCCACAGTCCAGCAAATTCATTCAGCAACTGTATGAGAAATAAAGACTTTTCATTGTGTGTTGTGCTAGAGTTCGTGTCTGCTTTAAAGAGACTCCGTAACAAAAATTGCATCCTGTTTTTTATCATCCTACAAGTTCCAAAAGCTATTCTAATGTGTTCTGGCTAACTGCAGCACTTTCTACTATGACAGTCTCTGTAATAAATCAATGTATCTTTCCCCTGTCGGACTTGTCGGCCTGTGTCTGGAAGGCTGCCAAGTTCTTCACTGTTGTGGTTCTGCTATGAACTCACCTTTCCTGGCCCCTCTATGCACACTGCCTGTGTGTTATTTAGATAAGAGAGAAGAGAGAAGCTGCTCTAATCAGCTGGATAAATCGTCCTCTGAGCTGGCTGGGCTTTCACATACTGAGGAATTACAAACAAGGACAAAGCTGTTTGCAGGAAGAAAAGAGCAGCCTGAAACTTCAGTGCATGGGGGAAAAAAACACACAAATGATCTCTTGAGATTCAAAAGGAATGCTGTATACAGCCTGCTTATGTATGGATGTATTTTCTATGTGTGGACATACTGTACATCAACCTACTTCCTGTTTTGGTGGCCATTTTGTTTGTTTACAAACAAACTTTTTAAAACTGTTTTTAACCACTTTTAATGCGGCGAGGAGCGGCGAAATTGTGACAGAGGGTAATAGGAGATGTCCCCTAACGCACTGGTATGTTTACTTTTGAGCGATTTTAACAATACAGATTCTCTTTAAAGAAGAGCTCCATGCATGGAGTTCTAGATCAAATAACATTCAGATAGTCAGTGAGGTGTAAATAAGCATCCAATTCACATCAGACCGGTGTTATAGTGTTCCATATTTGTTTAGATGAAAAAACATGATTTTGAGTTTCATCCTACTTTAACTGTTACATGCATGATACATTTAATATAATTTACCATTAAATGCATTAAAGATTGCAATGAACTGGGGCTTTCAGAAAATATTTTCTCACATTATAACATTCCAATGGCTGAGAACAATACTGTTGTTTTGCTCTATAGCCTTAAACTCGGCAGCTGCAGCTGGTCTGTGCTGTCTCTCCTGAGAATCTAGTGTGATTACAGCTACCCAGATACATTGCTGAAAAATTGGGGGATCATCTTCGTCAAGTACATTGTTCCCCTCCTTTCCCTGCCAGGCAGAAGCCACTGTGTCATGCACTGCACTGTTGTCCCTCCTCCCCTTCCATAGCAACAGAATACATCACTGGTCTGTAGCCTATTAATGCATCTGTACAGCACTCAGCCATGAGCTCTGGCCTGTAGGATGAAGCCCTGATCTCTAGTTATTGTGTGTATGTAAAAAACCTTTAGATCCACATAATATTCAGCCTATGGGCTGACTTGTCCAGATAACCTATGTCATCTAGAATTGGACATATGGAAGAAACTCCACTGGTCATTACCTATTGTAAAATACAGGTATAAGATGCTATAAAATAGCTTTTCCTTCTTTTTACAGAAGGCTAACTGTTATTCCTGTTTTTCTGAATTGCACAGAGCTGAGAATAGCTGTCAGGGACTCTGTGTTCAGGCCTCTGGCTGAAATTCCACTTAGACACGAGTTCTCAAATCAATATAGGAGCACTTCTTCCCTTATGGTACTTTTACAGTCATTTCTTCCTGGATACAGGAAGCCATTCTGACATTTACTGCATAGTTCTGTATGCCATTCATTATTCATTGTGTATGACGATACTATTGCGTGTGTGATTTACTATTTTCAGTGCTAGTAAGTGGTAATGTATCAGAACTACATTCACTGACATAAATAAGACCTGCGCATCATTCTTATGTGCAGTTTATATAATGTAGATAGTCTGAGCAGTTAGGCAGTCTGAAGATACCTACAGGCATTGGACTGCCAAAGAATCTGACCAACACACAGACCTTCTGCAATGCAGTCGAGGCACAAATGTGATGATGTCAGCTGATAAGGGATCATGTGATTCATCCACATCCTTCTGCTGGCCGAAACAGATTGTCAGCTAATAGAGTGGTACATACAAGCAATAGAGGAATGTCTGATGACATTATGACAACAGTATATTATAAGATGCAATAGAGCAATGTAGGGAGAGTGAAATGACAGGTGCATTGAAACCAAGGAACACCTGGCTTCTAGATGGCTGCAATAAAAGGCTTCTCAGCAAGTTTAGAGGCACATACTGTGCAATTACTTCTCCAGGATAAATATAGCAGAAGCTGAAAACCATCTATGCTATCTATCTTTAATTGTAAAAAGGAGAAATTAGTTCCATGTATTGCAATACAGTGGAACCTTGGTTTGCGAGCACAATTAGTTCCGGAAACCAGTGGCGTACCTACCATAGGGTTGCAGGTGCTCACAGCACCAGGTGTAGCCATGGCTAGAGGTGCCACTGTGGTGCTCAGCCACTGTGTTCTTCCACCTGGGACCTTTTTTCATAGTTCGGGCAACATTCAGGAAAAAAGCAGCAGGCAGTGCATGGGACTGTACTACTTCCTGCATTAGATGTAGCACCCCTCCCCCTTCCTGTCCCGTGGGCGATGTGTCTACACACAGCCTGTAGTGAGTGAAGGTGTAGAGCAGCAGGGTGAGTAGAGAGAATGATTGCTGTGCTGCAGCTGGGACATTAGCAGGGAGAGTTGGCAGGATGTGTTTAGTGCTTCAGAATGTGCATTGGCTGCTGTAATACCAGCGTTCCCTGGACTATTGATTATTTATCCTGATCAGAGTAATTGATTGATAATGCAGGGCAGTCTGCTGTTGGAGAAGCCAGTGATACAGGTGCTGACAGCCGACTTCTGTAGTGAGCAGAAAAGCAAGATCCAGGTAATTTAGATTAGCTTGATTGCAAGTACATTTATCTCTTTTCACAGCTCCCCCTCCCACTCTGTTGTCTTCCCCCATAACCCTTTCCTCTTTTCAGATTTCAGTGGCTTCTTTCAACAGCATGTCCCTGCCAAACAGCACTGGTGATGTCTGCAGTCCTGGTGAGAGTCCTTCCTGCCATTTCTCCTCTCCCACCAGGCTCTCTGTCTTGTGCCTCTACCGCTTTATCCCCCACTTTCATATGCCCCCCTTTTCTGACTGTCCTCAGAGGAGCTCTCAATCTAATCGTACCATAGTCGTCGTCTAATGTCCTACCATATTATTATTGTGTATTTATATAGCACTGACATCTTCTACACCATTGTATAGAGTACAGAGCTTCATAACGGTTAGCCCCATCCACATCCTGATGACTCCTTTTTCCCAGAAATCCCACACAATTTGCAGCAACACGCTCGGCGCCCCAACCAGTCAACCTTTCCATCAAGAAAATTGTGTTTTTGTGTGTTTGCAAATAATCAGCACTGGGTGACAAATTCCATAGGTACGCCACTGCCGGAAACATGCTTGTAATCCACAGCAATCTTATATTAAAACACATTTCTCCATAAAGATTAATCCAATCCAAAAACATTTGTAGAAAAATATTTAATACAAAATACTGTACTGTATAATGCAAAATTGCAAAAAAAAGACTTTCAGAATTATTTTTGTGTGGCTTTAAAGGGAACCTTAACTGAGAAGGATATGGATTTTTCCTTTTAAAAAATACCAGTTGCCTGACTCCTGTTGATCCTGTGTCTCTAATACTTTTAGCCACAGCCCCTCAACAAGCATGCATATCAGGTGCTCTGGAGTCAAGACTAGATTAGCTGCATGAAGTAGGTAGTGGGTGTCAGGACACCTTCTGAAAAAGGACACAGGGAACAAAAACGGGGAGCCCAATGGTGCAGTACGTCAATACAATCGGGTAATTGTAGTAAGTGAAAATCTACTCACAAAGGTAGGTTGCAGAGGGGCAACCGACCGCAGGAAGCAGGTGGAGACAATAAACCCGACTCCACTCGGGGAGGTCACCGAGGACCTGGATGCGGTCGCACTCCTTGGGTAAAAAAGAAGGGCAGGTGTCCACCGTGGTGTACACCACGCGTGGTCTGTCTCCACCCCTCAAACGGGACACGTATGGGGGTACAAGATGCACTAGACAATTGTAAAGAGGCGCCCTAATCGCAGCCTCCGGAGCGCCCTCTTGTGGGCTTTCATGCAGCCAACTTTCAGTTGGCTGCATGAAATAGTTTTTTTTTTATTTAAAAAAAACCCTCCCGCAGCCACCCTGGCGATCTTAATGGAACACCAGGGTGGTTAAGAACAATCCTGCAGCGTCAAAGGGAGAAGAACTACCGTCTTAGTTGTGATGATGTGATGCATGTAAATGTTCCGTGCTTGCACATTAAGACTATCAAGTTGCACCTAACTTACCCCCCCCCCCCCCCTCCACACACACACACACACACACACACACACACACACACACACACACACACACACACACACACACACATACGCCTAACCTCAACCCGCTATTTGTAGCTGTAGATCACATAGTGGGCGGGTGCCCTTTTCAACAGGACATGGCTTTTTAACTGCTCCTTAGGATGGGGACACAAGAGAAAGCCTAAGCATGGTGTCCATATGGAATCAATGTCTCTTTTTTTACAGTTAAAGAGATAGATAAGTTTGTTTTCTGCTCCTAATATATTTGTACTGATAAAGCAAATGTACAGTATGTGCCTTTAAATTTGCTGAGAAGCCTTCCCTGCGGCCATGTATAAGGCAGATGCCAGTGTCAAAGCGCTTTACATTTCACTCCCCATGTATTGTTAAGATGTAATAGAGGAATGCATGATGACCTTATGGCATCTGTATAACAATGTAAATATTACATTCACTGTAAGTTCCTTCTATTTATATACTGTAGTTAATCCTGTTTCACTGTTACTATTCAGCAGCTAATTTATCCCTTCCAAACAGATTCACCCACTTCTAGATTTGTTTCTCTTCCATAGTAAATGCTGGCTTCAGCAACATTCTCCATGTGGGAAGCAGCAAATGTTACCATTGCTTGGTATTCAGCTCTCAAGCCTGGCAGATCATTCTTATTGTCATTCTCTGTGGAGACTTGCTCTGACTTTTTTCTTTTAAAGAGACACTGAAGCGAAAAAAAAAATTATGATATTATGATTTGTATGTGTAGCACAGCTAAGAAATAAAACATTAAGATCAGATACATCAGTGTAATTGTTTCCAGTACAGGAAGAGATGAGAAACTCCAGTTGTTATCTCTATGCAAACATGCCATTAAGCTCTCCGACTAAGTTAGTGGTGGAGAGGGCTGTTATCTGACTTTTATTATCTCAACTGTTCCTGGACTATTTACTTTTCCTCTGCTAGAGGAGTGGTCATTACTTCACAGACTGCTCTGAAAGACTCATTTTGAATGCTGAGTGTTGTGTAATCTGCACATATTATAGAATGATGCAATGTTAGAAAAAACACTATATACCTGAAAATAAAAGTATGAGAATATTTTCTTTGCTGCTAATCTTCTAGTAATTATTCATAGTACACAACCAATTCACTATATCATATTTTTTTTTCGCTTCAGTGTCTCTTTAAATAAAAGGAAGGAAAGTGACAAATAAACAGAAACACAAAAGTCATAGCAGCAGATATAATCTTTTCACACAAATATTTTAAGGGAAGTTTGCCAATCCCTGTGTAAAATTTTTCCCTAGGATTAAAATAGGTGGAGCTAACCTAAGAACTTCCACCTTCACTCTTTCAATTGTCCAGAACTGGCATTTGGAGAACTTTTATCACCGAACGTTAGTTTGGAACTTTGGTTCATGGTTTAGCACAAAATGCACATTAATTTGTTGATTGAGAAGCCTTATTCTGGCCAGCAATTATTACATTTTTCTAACTAGCTGTGCAGTATAAACTTGGACTGTGATCTGCATTAAAAGTAAACATTTTTGCACATAGAGAATGCTTTTAAATGTTCTTCTATATAGCTAATGCTAGGAACACACAATACAATTTTCTGACAGATTTACTACTGTCAAATCGATTATTCCAACAGGTCCAATCTGATTTCCGATCAATTTTCCATAGAAGTTGATTGGAAATCAGATCGGACCTGTTGGAAATAATCGATCTGAAAGTAAATCTATCAGAAAATTGTTCATGTGTACCTAGCATAAGAGTAGGTACTTAAATTGTTGTTTAGGGAGTTTAATCCCACTTAAAAGTAAACCTGAACTGAAAGTAAACTAATGAGATAAACCATTGTATCTATAGTGCTACTCCTAAATAGAGATGGCCCAAACCTCTGATTTTCGGTTCGTGAACCTCCACCAAACGTTCGATTCGCGCGAACTTTTGGGAACCGCAATAGACTTCAATGGGGAGGCGAACTTTGAAAACTAGAAACATTTATGCTGGCCACAAAAGTGATGGAAAAGATGTTTCAAGGGGTCTAACACCTGGAGGGGGGCATGGCGGAGTGGGATAGACGCCAAAAGTCACAGGGAAAAATCCGGATTGGACGCAAAGCAGCGTTTTAGGGGCAGAAATCACATGGAATGCTAAATTGCAGGCCTAAAGTGCTTTAAAACATCTTGCATGTGTATACATCAATCAGGGAGTGTAATTAGAGTTCTGCGTCACACTGACACACCAAACTCGCTGTGTAACGCACCCCAAACAGCTGTTTGGGTAGTGACGGCCGTGCTGGACTGGTGCGCACCATGGCGAGATTGCTCTTCCTCACTCAGTGATGTCAGGTAATGTCTGACTGCCTTATCAACTTTCAATCGTTCTTTCTATACCATTGTTAAAGCTTACATCTATTTTTTTAAATACTTGTTCTGCGTTGCTGTACCTGCAACGAGAATCTTTTATGGAGGGCAAGTCTGCCATTGTGAGTGACCACTGGTAATGGCCGAGGAATCCTGGTTTGATTCCGGTCCGGAGTGGGAGCCTAAGAAACGGCTACCACCACCACACATCCAAGGAAGGCAGCAGGCACGCTGTGGGCAAAGGAGCAGGAACGGCTACCACACATCCAAGGAAGGCAGCAGGCATGGCATGCACGTCCTGAGGTAGTGACCAAAAATAACAATACAGGAGGACTTTCGAGGCCCTGCTATATATGACACTGATAGACTGTACTACCTGTAACGAGAATCTGTTATGGAGGGCAAATCTGCCATCCATTCAAGTGAAAGGTATGCACTGACTGCCAGGTATAATACAATGTGCAGTCAAAGATGCAGTGAAAAGCATGCAGTGACTGCAAACAGCTGTTTGTGTAGTGACGGCCGTGCTGGACTGGTGCGCACCATGACCTGATGGCGGCTTTCCAGCCCATATGGTCGCCTGGCTGAGGTAGCTAAATGACAGAACAGTGACTGTCCAGCTGATCAAATTTGGTCTGTCCACAATGAAGCAATGACCTTGTTATCGTGGGTTGTTGTTGCAGCTGCACTGCAGGCAGAAAAATTGGACAGGCATGTACACGCACTAGAAAAATTATTATAGCGGCCGCTGCTAGCAGCGCCTTAACAATTCAGGAATCCGCCTGGAGTCCTGGACCCTGTTGGTGGTGGCGGAGAAGGCAGTCAAGTGGCCTGCGGGCAGAGGTGCTGTGTGGGGAGCGTCTTAGTCTTGGGGCAGGCAGCCAGTCACACAGCGTGCAGGCAGAGATGCTGTATGTGGTGACTGACTTAGTCTTCGGGCGGGCAGTAGCCCTCCGGGATCCATGCCTCATTCATTTTGATAAAGGAGAGGTACTGAACACTTTTGTGACTTCTCTTCTCAGTGACAATGCCTCCAGCAGCACTGAACGTCCTTTCTGACAGGACGCTTGAGACAGGGCAAGACAGAAGTTGGATGGCAAATTGGGACAGCTCTGGCCATAGGTCAAGCCTGCGCACCCAGTAGTCCAAGGGTTCATCGCTGCTCACAGTGTCTACATCCACACTTAAGGTTAAGGATCCGGAAGCGCTAAGTCGAGGCGTTGGACTAAAGAATGTCCGACATCACCATGAGATCACTGGAGCGTCCTGTCCTTGCCTGCGTGGACATGGTAGAAGGATTACTGGCAGTGGTACCTTTATTGCGTTGTGCGGTGACATCACCCTTAAATGCATTGTAAAGCATAGTTGCCAGCTTGTTCTGCATGTGCTGCATCCTTTCTGCCTACTGGTGAGTTGGTAACATGTCCGCCACTTTGTGCCTATACCAAGGGTCTAGTAGCGTGGCCACCCAGTACAGCTCATTCCCCTTGAGTTTTTTTTTATACGGGGGTCCCTCAACAGGCTGGACAGCATGAAAGACGCCATCTGCACAAAGTTGGATCCAGACGTACTATCCATCTCCTCTTGCTCTTCCTCAGTGACGTCAGGTAAGTCCTCCTCCTCCCTCCAGCCATGAACAATACCACGGGAACGTTGAGCAGCACAAGCCCACTGCGACGCCTGCTGCAGTTGTTCTTCTGCCACCGCTTCCTCCTCCTCCTCCAAAGAAACACCTTCCTCATCATCTGAGTCTGAATCCTCTTCCCCACAAGACTCTTCCTCCACCTCCCCCCTCTGTGCTGCCGCAGGTGTTGAGGAAACATCTGTTTCTGTTGAAAATTGCTCCCACAACTGTTCCTCCCGTAACTGTTCCTGTTCACGCTCCTCCACAGCTTGATCCACCACTCTACGCATGGCACGCTCCAGGAAGTAAGCGTACGGGATCAATGCGCTGATGGTGCCTTCACTGCGACTCACCAGGTTGGTCACCTCCTCAAACGGCCGCATGAGCCTGCATGCATTTCACATCAGTGTCCAGTTGTTGGACCCATCTCCCCAGATTGTGTCCTTTTACTGTAATTGTACAGGTACTGGGTGACGGCTTTCTCCTGTTCTAGCAGGCGAGAGAACATGACCAGGGTCGAATTCCAGAAAGTCAGGCTATCACATATCAAGCGTCTCACCGGC
The DNA here is from genome assembly GCF_040937935.1 of Hyperolius riggenbachi. Lineage (NCBI taxonomy): Eukaryota > Metazoa > Chordata > Amphibia > Anura > Hyperoliidae > Hyperolius > Hyperolius riggenbachi. The sequence goes on along the minus strand of NC_090650.1, from coordinate 309,097,512 downwards.
AAGTTGTTTCTCCGCGGAATGTCTGCAAAGCGTGCCATGGCCGTGTAAGACCGCCTGAAATGCACACACAACTTCCTGGCCTGCTTCAGGACATCCTCTAAGCCTGGGTACTTTGACACAAATTTTTGAATGACTAGATTCAGCACATGTGCCATGCAGGGTACATGTGTCAGCTTTCCCAAATTCAATGCGGAAATGAGATTGCTGCCGTTGTCACACACCACGTTGCCGATCTCCAGTTGCGGGGTCAGCCACTGATCCACCTGTTTAAGAGCAGCCAGAAGAGCCAGTCCAGTGTGAATCTCCGCTTTGAGGCAAAACATGTCTAAGATGGCGTGACACCGTCGTACCTGGCATGCAGCAAAGGCCCTGGGGAGATGAGGCTGTGTAGCTGGAGAGGAGATCGCAGCACCAGTAGAGATGAACTGCCATTCAGCCAAGGAGGAGGAGGAGGACTATAGCGAAGAGAATGGCCCAGTGACACTGCGTGCGCTCAACTCACGTAGGTAGGTGGGTGCACTGTGAACAACAAATAGGTAGGTATATGTAGTAATGGGTTTTACAATGTGCACCTGTCACACACAGACAGGTAGCGGACAGGCACAGTGACACTGCGTGCGCTCAACTCACGTAGGTAGGTGGGTGCACTGTGAACAACACGTAGGTAGGTATATGCAGTGGGTATTACAATGTGCACCTGTCACACACAGACAGGTAGCGGACAGGCACAGTGACACTGCGTGCGCTCAACTCACGTAGGTAGGTGGGTGCACTGTGAAGAACAGGTAGGTAGGTATATGCAGTAATGGGTATTACAATGTGCACCTGTCACACACAGACAGGTAGCGGACAGGCACAGTGACACTGCGTGCGCTCAGCTCACGTAGGTAGGTGGGTGCACTGTGAACAACAGGTAGGTAGGTATATGCAGTAATGGGTATTACAATGTGCACCTGTCACACACAGACAGGTAGCGGACAGGCACAGTGACACTGCGTGCGCTCAGCTCACGTAGGTAGGTGGGTGCACTGTGAACAACAGGTAGGTAGGTATATGCAGTAATGGGTATTATAATGTGCACCTGTCACACACAGACAGGTAGCGGACAGCCACAGTGACACTGCGTGCGCTCACGTAGGTGGGTGGGTGCACAGTGAACAACAGGTAGGTATATACAGTGATGGGTAATGTGCACCTGTCACACACACAGGTAGTCACTGAATGTGCTGGGCCTGGCAGTGGCACACACAGTATGAATTATCAAGGCTGTCTATGCAACACAAGTGTCAGTGGGACACACAGAAAAAAAAAATAGATCACAAGATCAAGATTATCTCTCAAGAGCTTTTGTGGGGTGCTATTTTAGCAATAAGAATCAGCAAGGAGCAAGCTAAGAAGCCTACAAGAGCCTAACTAATCTTTCCCTATGAGAGAGTCTGCAGCAGCTGTCCCTTCTTTATTTACTGCAGGCACACGAGTGAATAAAATGGCCGGTGATGCCTGCCTTTTAAAGGGGGGGAGTGGCTCCAGGAGGGAGTGTAGCCTGATTGGCTACAATGTGCCTGCTGACTGTGATGTAGAGGGTCAAAGTTGACCCTAATGGTGCACTATGAGGGCGAATCAAACTTCCGGTAAAGTTTGCGGTTCTCCGCAATTGCGAACCACTGGAAGTTCGCCTGGAACCGTTCACCGGCGAACCGTTCGGGCCATCTCTACTCCTAAATAAGACATTCCTAGAATCCCAGAGATTTATTCTGTGATGGGGATCCGAACGGAGGAAATCTTTTGGATTAGTGGTGAGATGTCTGAGAACGCACTGAAAGCAAAACTCCAGTTGACATTAACATAGTTACATAGTTATTTTGGCTGAAAAAAGACATACGTCCATCAAGTTCAACCAGTACAAAGTACAACTCCAGCCCGTCCCCCACATACCCCTGTTGATCCAGAGGAAGGCGAAAAAAACCCCACCAGGCATGGTCCAATTAGCCCCAAATGGGAAAAATTCCTTCCTGACTCCAGATGGCAATCAGATAAAATCCCTGGATCAACATCATTAGGCATAACCTAGTAATTGTAGCCATGGATGTCTTTCAACGCAAGGAAAGCATCTAAGCCCCCTTTAAATGCAGGTATAGAGTTTGCCATAACGACTTCCTGTGGCAATGCATTCCACATCTTAACCACTCTTACTGTAAAGAACCCTTTCCTAAATAAATGGCTAAAACGTTTTTCCTCCATGCGCAGCTCATGTCCTCTAGTCCTTTGAGAAGGCCTAGGGACAAAAAGCTCATCCGCCAAGCTATTATATTGCCCTCTAATGTATATATACATGTTAATTAGATCTCCTCTAAGGCGTCTTTTCTCTAGACTAAATAAACCCAGTTTATCTAACCTTTCTTGGTAAGCGAGACCTTCCATCCCACGTATCAATTTTGTAGCTCGTCTCTGCACCTGCTCTAAAACTGCAATATCTTCTTTGTAATGTGGTGCCCAGAACTGAATTCCATATTCCAGATGTGGCCTTACTAGAGAGTTAAACAGGGGCAATATTATGCTAACATCTCGAGTTTTTATTTCCCTTTTAATGCATCCCAAAATTTCGTTCGCTTTAGCTGCAGCGGCTTGGCATTGAGTACGATTATTTAACTTGTTGTCGATGAGTACTCCTAAGTCCTTCTCCAAGTTTGATGTTCCCAACTGTATCCCATTTATTTTGTATGGTGCTAGACCATTGGTACGACCAAAATGCATGACTTTACATTTGTCAAAATTGAATTTCATCTGCCATGTATGTGCCCATATAGCCATCCTATCCAGATCCTGTTGCAATATGACACTATCTTCCTGAGAGTTGATGATTCTGCACAATTTTGTATCATCTGCAAAAATAGCAACATTGCTCACTACTGCATCTACTAGGTCATTAATAAATAAATTGAAGAGCACTGGACCCAGTTCAGACCCCTGTAGGACCCCACTGCTAACAGTCTCCCATTTTGAGTACGATCCATTGACCACAACTCTTTGTTTTCTGTCCATTAGCCAGTTCCCTATCCATGCACACAAACTCTTCCCCAGTCCTTGCATCCTCAACTTTTGCACCAGACTTCTGTGGGGAACAGTGTCGAAGGCCTTTGCAAAGTCCAAGTATATCACATCTACAGCATTCCCAATATCCATATTAGCATTCACTACCTCATAAAAGCTGAGCATGTTAGTCAAACAGGACCGGTCTTTAGTAAACCCATGTTGATGCTGAGAAATAAGATTTTCTACTATGAAGTCATGTATAGTATCTCTTAGTAACCCCTCAAATAGTTTGCATACAACTGATGTTAAGCTTACAGGTCTATAATTTCCTGGATCAGATTTTTTGCCCTTCTTAAATAATGGGAAAACGTGGGCTGTACGCCAATCCACTGGGACTCTGCTAGTTGCAAGAGAGTCACAAAAGATAAGATAAAGGGGCTTAGCTATAACTGAACTTAATTCTCTTAGGACCCGAGGATGCATGCCATCCGGGCCAGGTGCCTTGTCTATTTTTAATTTATTTAGTCTTGCCTTTACTTCTTCCTGCGTTAAGTATTTAATATTACAGTTAGAAGATTGAGACTCTTCTGCCTCTGTAATTTGCAACAGTGCTGTTTCCTTTGTGAAGACAGAAGCAAAGAAAGCATTTAATAACTCTGCCTTACCTTGGTCGTCCACCATTGAGTTCCCACTCTCATCCTTTAGGATTCCTATACAGTCAACCTTTCTTTTTTTAGAGTTGATGTACTTGTAAAACTTTTTTGGGTTAGATTTGATATCCCTAGCGATTTGATTTTCAGCTTCGATCTTTGCCAGCCTAATTTCTTTTTTACAATTTTTATTGCACTCCTTATAATTGCTTAGTGCAGCCTCAGTCCCCTCCTGTTTTAGGACCTTATAGGCATTCTTTTTCCTCTTCATTTTATCCCTAACCTTTCTATTCATCCATAGAGGCCTTTTTTTATTCCTAGACATTTTGTTTCCATATGGGATATACATACTACAATATTGATTGAGAATACGTTTAAAAGCTTGCCATTTCCCTTCAGTGTCGTCCCCTTGTAGTACATTATCCCAGTTCACCAAACTTAGTGCCTGCCTAATTTGATTGAACTTTGCTTTTCTAAAATTCATAGTGTGTCCTTTGGATATGGTCTGGTGTTTTCCACATGACTGACGTAAGCAAAACAGTAGAAACGTCAAACATCCCCCATCATCCAAACTTTTGTTGTATGTGGTCTAAATAAAGCACAGAATGGAACTAATCTGCGTCGTTGACGACAGTCAGGCTGTGTAGGTGTTGAGAAAAGAGCAGTGATAAACACGTTAAACCTGTCACAAAAATTGTCTGATTTTGCATTCTAGAATTTGTGTTACTATGAAACATTATCTGCTTAAATATAGCAGTTTCGCCTGTTTTTTGCTGTAGTGATTTAACAGCATTTTCTCTAGCTAAAGAGATCAACCCCCTTATGCTAGGTCCACACTATTAAATTTCCAAAACATCGGGCAGCACGGTGGCGTAGTGGTTAGCTCTCTCGCCTTGCAGCGCTGGGTCCCTGGTTCGAATCCCAGCCAGGGCACTATCTGCAAAAAGTTTGTATGTTCTCTCCGTGTCTGCGTGGGTTTCCTCCAGGCACTCCGGTTTCCTCCCACATTCCAAAAACATACAGATAAGTTAATTGGCTCCCTCTAAAATTGGCCCTAGATTACAGTACTTACACTACATAATATAGACATATGGCAATGGTAGGGATTAGATTGTGAGCTCCTTTGAGGGACAGTTAGTGACAAGTTTTATATATATACGCTGTACAGCGCTGCATAATATGTCGGCGCTATATAAATACTAAATAATAATAATAATAATCTGTTCTTGATTGATAACCGGATCGTTTTTGTGCAGTAGTGATCTAAAAAATTGAGCCCATTATCCACCGGGAGCAGAATGGACATGTCGAAAATTATTGTTTCGCCTCTTCGATCTCATAGCAAATTGCATAGTGGGTACATAGCATTAGGCTTCTTTTACACCGGAGGCTGAGCTGAAGCAGGTTATTTTGGCGATCAGTGCCGAGCGTTGAAGCTGGGCGCCCTCATATCATTGATGCTATAGTGTGCGCCCCGTGCAAGGGTAATTTGGGGTTCCGGTGATCACTGGACCCCAAATTATTTCTCCCTCTGAGTTTACTACAGCTCGGAGAGGTAATAATATTAAACGCCACCTGGAATTTGAGCGGCAGCAGGGTGAGACGTCATTCAGATCACCCTGCGCCCAACTCAACAGTGGCTTTATAATACAGTATCTACACGGCTGAACTGCGCACACTGTGCAGCATTTGTAATCCCATAACAGGTGGTAGTGTTAACCAGTGGCAAAAAAAGGGACATGTCGCTTCCGAGCATAGCTGCTGGAAGAGGGGGGGGGGGGGGGGGGGCGTTCACCACCCGCTGCTTAGAAGTAGCTGACAGGCAGTGGATTCACCGTCTTCAGTCTCCTGCATTAAAGAAGCCTTAATGATATTGTTGTAAATGCCAGGTTCACATAAGCATCAGAAATAGGAATGTTCCTGGCATTTTCTATGCCAGCAAGTTTTTTCTTTATTTGTATATTTTGCATTTATATAGTGCTTCAATTGCTAGAAAAAATGTCTTATTTGCCAACAATAAACACAAGTCAACTGCACATTCCTGGAATGTTTTCTCAGACATATTACAGTACTACTGCCCCTGCGCAGTACGCCGTGTACAACGTGGTCTTCATTGACAGCGGCGGTTAGCTCAGGCGCAGTGCGGACAACCTCGGGGTCGGCTTCCGCACGGAGACCGGGATGGCGGCGCAGAGCGGAGCGTTCGGCGTGGGACAATCGGCTGCTAGGGGCTGGAGAAAGCCCCAGGTGAGTAAAGCTTTTTTTTTTTGATGATTTGCTTGATAACTCCTTTAAGACACTATCTGCATGGAGTGTGTATATTATCTCATATTTGTGTGTTTTGCTTCTTCTCTGGGTCATAATCAAACTGCAAAATTAAAGGGACTCAACTTTAAGCATACCCACAAACAATTAAGTGTGTCAGCATACTTACCAAGCCACTTGTTTTATCCAATCTCCCTATGGTATTGCCGCTATAAAATGCATGGGGCCAGACGACTTCCAACTAAGTTGTGCTATGGGTCATCCTCTCTGTTAGAGAAGTGCATCACTGAATGGCCATGCATGTAACTTCCTTTTCTTGCTTTCTTCACTTGTTCAATGGCCATGCGTGTCACTTCCTCTTCCTGCTTCATTGAGTGATGCACTTCTCTAACAGAGAGGATTACGCCTCTGGACAGGGGTGACCCAGAAGTTATAAAATAGCCAAGATGACGGCCGCACATTTTTAATTGAAATCAAACAAAAACTTTTTGGTGTAGAACGGCGATTCAGGCATCAAATGAAAGAGGAGAATACAGAACAGTATGCATCTTCAAGTACATTGCAGTGCTGGTTGGAGTCCCTTTAATAGCCCTTCCCAAATAAATAAATTAATACTGGTAATGACTTTTGAAGGAACAGATTGTTGTGTCCCCCTCTGAGTGGCTATGAACTGTAAAATGTTCTCTGTTAACCCCCTTGCCGGTCCAATTCCTGCGGCAAGGGGGCAGTGCAGCACTTTTTTCTTAATTTTTTTTTTTTAAATCATGTAGCGGCATCTCTGCAGCCACTCCGATCGCCTCCGGCGATCAGAGTAAGCAGGAAATCCCGTTCAGAATGGGATTTCCTGCTGGGCTACGCAAGGGGTCTGGAGGGGGGGGGGGGGGCGGCGCAGCGGGTAGCGGCGGATTGGCGGGTAGCGGCGGCGATCGGATGTTACAAGCAGCTAGCAAAGTGCTAGCTGCATGTAACAAAAAAAATTATGCAAATCGGCCCAGCGGGGCCTGAAAAATCCTCCTGCGCAGGTTACCCCAAGCTGAGCTCGGGATAACCGGCAAGGAGGTTAAGCTCTTCAGGAAATGTGTCAATACTGTCAGTACTATTTAAAGGACAACTGAAATGAGAAGAATATGGAGGCAGCCACATTTATTTCCTTTTAAAGGGAATCTGAAGTGAAAAAAAAACTTATGATATAATGAATTGTATGTGTAGTGCAGCTAAGAAATAGAACATTGGTAGCAAAAATATCATTGTTTCCAGTACTGGAAGAGTTGAGAAACTTCACTTGTTATCTTTGTAATAGAGCTTCTCTGAGCTCTCTGACTAATTTAAGGTGGCCACTAACAGTCCAATTTCTAGCGAAAAATCGTTCGAGCGATCAGAAATTCTCATCGGACGAAAAATCGTTCACTACACCATCAACTAACCAATCATTGCTTCCTATCTATCACGACCACCAAGAAAATCCAAATTTTCGTTCGACGAAAATTCATTCGGGCGACATTTTTTTCACTCGTTCATAATCGATTGTGTCCTCCAATGGAGATCATTTACAACCAATCCGATCAGAATTTCTGATCGCTCGAACGATTTTTCGCTAGAAATTGGACCGTTAGTGGCCAGCTTTAAGTCAGAGAGTAGTGCTATTTTCTAAAGCACTTATAAATCAAAGAAACAGTGAAAGACAACTTCAGATAAGATTTTACTGCAGGGAAGTTCAAAGGGTCATTAGCTCTGCTCTGTTTCATAATTTAAAATGCAGATTGTAGTTTGTAAACTGCAAATATTAGAGAATGATGCAATGTTATAAAAAAAAAGCTATATAACTGAAAATCAAAATACAAGACTCTTTTATTTGCTACTAATGGTCTAATAATTATCCGTACTACACATACAATTCATCATATCATTTTTTTTTTTTTTTTTGCTTCAGTGTCAGTCTAAACAATACCAGTTGCCCAGCAACCCTGCTATGTATTTGGCTGCAGTAGTGTCTGAATAACACCAGAAACAAGCATGCAGCTAATCTTGTCAGATTTGACAATAATGTCAGTAAAACCTGATTTGCTGCATGCTTGTTTATGGGTCTATGGCTAAAAGTATTAGAGGCCAAGGATCAGCACGATAGCAAGGCAACTAACTGGTATTGCTTTAAAGGAAATAAATATGGCTGCCTCCATAGCTGTCTTGCTACAGTTGTCCTTTAAGTCTGTTTAATAAATGTAAGAATCAACAAATGTCTCCTTGACCCACTGTGCATTTACTGATAATTCACCGATAATGGAAGTTTTTAAAATGCACAGTAAACTGAAGCCTCATACACTCGCTAGGTGGTTCTCAGTCAAGGTGACCGACCAGGTGATTGTTCTGTTGAAAATCTATTGTGTGTATGGCAGCCACAATCTTCCGCGATGCATTGCAGAGGGATCCGGATCACCTTGACCGAGCAGACACTAAACTCATTGTTCACCTGCTTACCTCTCCCTTTCTTTCCTTCATGTGGAATACATTTCTGTGGTGATACTTAGTCTCCAGATCCTCGTGCGTTATAATGCACACGTATGATGAAGTTCATGTGTTCTGTCATTGTAGGTGATGTTCAACCTTAAAATTATTATGCATTTTTCTTTTAATACAGAGGGCCCAATCGTTAAAGAGACTCCGTAACAAAAATTTCATCCGGTTTTCTTCCATCCTACAAGTTCCAAAATCTATTCTAATGTGCTCTGGCTTACTGCAGCACTTTCTACTATCACTATCTCTGTAATAAATCAACTTATCTCTCTCCTGTCAGACTTGTCGGCCAGTGTCTGGAAGGCTGCCAAGTTCTTCAGTGTTGTGGTTCTGTGATGCATCTCCCCCCTCCAGGCCCCTTTATGCACACTGCCTGTGTGTTATTTAAATTAGGGCAGCTTCTCTCTGCTCTCTTATCTTTTACAAGCTGGCTGGGCTTTCACATACTGAGGAATTGCATACAGGCAGAGCTGTCTGCACTCTGCAGGAAGAAACAGCCTGACACTTCAGTGGATGATAGCTGCAGAGGGAAAGAAACACACAAATGATCTCTTGAGATTCAAAAGGAAGGCTGTATACAGCCTACTTGTGTATGGATGTATTTTCTATGTGTGGACATACTGTACATCAACCTACTTCCTGTTTTGGTGGCCATTTTGTTTGTTTATAAACAAACTTTTTAAAACTGTTTTTAACCACTTTTAATGCGGCGGGGAGCGGCGAAATTGTGACAGAGGGTAATAGTAGATGTCCCCTAAGGCACTGGTATGTTTACTTTTGTGCGATTTTAACAATACAGATTCTCTTTAAAGTGTAGGTCTGCAATATAGGCTATACTGTACAGCGCTGCGTAATATGTCGGCGCTATATAAATACTAAATAATAATAATAATAATATAGTGTATGATATATGTATGCAAGAGTTCTCACATGCTTCACCCCCTGATGTGAAATCCCCTTCCACAACACATCTTTCACACTCCAACCTTTGAAGTCTTAAACACTCCCTCAAAACACTTTTTCCGACAAGCATACACTCTAACTTAAGGTGGCCATACACTTATAGATTTGCAGCAGATGCGACCATCAGATAGATTTCTGTCAGATGCCTGTCAAGTTGAATCTGACAGGAATCTATCTGATGTGTGCGTTTCCGCATGCAATGACGAATTTTCGCGTGCAATCGCGAATGATTGCACGTGAAAATTCGCGATTGCATGCGTGAATGCAAAAACTTGCGCGTAAACGCTTGCTCGGCCGTGATATGAGTTATCACGGTTTAGTGAATCAAGCCCATGGAACAATTTCCAATAGATTTCAAAATGAAATCTATTTAAAATCGATCTAAATGCATTATTGCACCATAAAGGTGGCCATACACTTATATATTTGCAGCAGATTCAACCAGATAGATTTCTGTCAAATACCTGTCAAGTCAAATCTGACAGGAATCTATCTGATGTGTGCCACACACTAGAAACAGATGTCTAATAGATTTCAGAATGAAATCTATTGGAAATATATCTAAATGCATTATTAGACCATTAGATCCAATGCAACTCTATGGACCTAGATCTTCCATCCTGCCAGATCAAATCAATCGAAATCGGACTCAAACTGATCGATCGATAGATTTAAAAGAATCAATTTCTGATCAATCGATGGCTGAAATCGACCAGTGTATGGGCCCCTTTAGATCCAATGCCACTCTGTGGGCCATCGATCTGCTGCCAGCAGCAGATCAACCTAGATTTTCCATCCTGTCAGATAGAACAAATCAATCGAAATCGATCAAAATCAGCTGCAAATCAATCGATTTGCTGATTTACAAGAATCGATTTCCGATCAATCGATTATATAGAATCGATCGATCGAAGGCTGAAATTGACCATTGTATGGGCCCCTTTAGGCTGTTCCCCCTTCTACCTCTGGCCAAGTTGTACTAATGAATAGACAACCCTGGCTTCTTTTACCGTTTTGTGTCTTGCAGTTTGTTATACATGTTATTTATCATGTTACATTTGTCACTGTAATTACCAATTCTGTGTTTTGTACCAGTGTCTGTATTTGGTGTACACCATTGTCTGTATCATGTTCCCCAGGGGCGTAACCATAGACCCTGCAAGGGATGCAGCTGCAAGGGGCCTAGAAGCCACAGGGGGCCCTGCCCTGAGAGACTGACAACTAAGAGCAAGGAGAGAAAAAAACGTTCTGCTCTCTGCACAATTGTTCTAATGATGGCATCTGCTCAGCCACTGATAACAAATCATGCAAAGATTTGTAGACTGTCCCTATTCAGTGAGCAGGGGAGGGGGCCCCATCCAAAGTTTTGCAGGGGGGCCCAGTGATTTCTAGTTATGCCCCTGATGTCCCCCATGTTTGTTTCTTACTTTGTACAGCATCACGGAATATGTTGACACTTTATAAATCAATAATAATTAGGTGGGGTATGTTGGTGTTTTGTCAGGGATAAAATAGTTTGTATAAATAAACATTATGTTTTCTGAAATTTTCTATATTTTTTTGAATTTCCCACATTAAAATGGACAATAAATATATAGTACATTTCCCTGGAATTTATTGCTTCCTTCTTTAGTTTAGTGTTAAGGGTCTTGTTGTGTTGTGTTGGAATGACTGTGAGTGTGAATCGTTTTTGTTTCCAGTTTCTTGCTGTATCCCTCAGTGGATGAGGAACCCCCCACTGAAAGCATCTATTCTTTCCTGCTGTGAAATCTTTTGCGGTCACTCCATTGCAGGGGGCTGTTTTGAATTCCCCATTAGCTGGAGTAGGCTTGCAGTATAATGGCCACCGTGTCAGAGATAAATTGACTAACGGCAAGATAAATCCCCCCAGTGACCATCCCTTATCCATTTCTCATCAAGTACTCTGCAGAAACACAGGAGATAGTAGGGGGAGGCTCTGCTGGTTACTGGGTCATGCTTCATGTAGTGTAATAATGGAAATAACCCTTTACAGTAGCAATGTGAGTCTATACATTAGACTAGCAGATTGCTGAGGCATGAAGGAATATGTAGCCTCAGTGTACAGCACTCCTGTGCAGCCGATAGTTACTTCATAGTTAATTCAGAAAAGGCTGCAAACATTGCCTTGTGTATGATTAAGTACCGTACCTTTGTTATTATGCTGTATCTGCCCACATGCAGGTGAGCTTTGTTCTATTAAAAACCAGGTCAACCAATAAGCCTCTAATGTACACATAAAGTTTTCTGCTGGGGACTTGAGACAGCTCTATATTAGCTTTTAATGATGAATACTCACTTAGATTTCAAATTAAATTTACATTGTATAGTAGAGCCATTAATAGTGTTTATAAAAATGTATATCCACAGCTCCAAACCTATACCCAACTCAAGATACTGATGTTTGAGTCATTTTATACGTACATATACTGTATGCTGAAGGCATGTATTTCCATTACCAGCTATTTTAGTTAGTATCTCTCATTTTAGGTTGCCCATTGGCTAACCTAGTCACATGATGTTTCAAACTCAAAGGATCCAGTCTAGGGTCAGCGGGAAAGTAAAGAATACAGCCGCGCATTGCATCATTGTTCGTATTGTAATATAAACTCTAGGCTAGCAGTGCCGGGACACAGTTTTGTTTAAAGAGAATCTGAACTGAAAATGAAAAGTCAAAATAAAAATAAACACGTCATACTTACCTCCTGTGTAGTCTACTCATCAATCTCTTTCTCCTCTCCTGCGTTCAGTTTGTCCACTGTGATCAATGGAATTCTCCTCCATTTTGAAAATGGCCATTACCCCAAAACAGCTTCCTAGTCAGCACACTGTTAAACTGTAATATCGCCCACTTGAGCCATAGGGAAACATGGACATTACCTTGCACATTCAGTTGTAACTGACAGCAGCTGATATATAACTGACAGCAACTGGTATATTTCAGTTCTGACAAAATATTGCCAGAACTGGAAAGGATCACTGCAAGAAAAAAATGGTGAGCTTTTGAGAGGAACTGATTGTGAGGCAAGTATGTAATATTCATTTGCAGCTACATCATGTGTTTATTTTAAATAATTTTACTCCGGTAAGGTTCCCTTTAATTAGATAGAAGCTGCCTTAATAAAAGCATGCTAGGAAATCAGGGGTGTTGTGTAGCCACAAAGTGACTGTGCAAATAACTGTTAAAGCCCCTTGTGGTGCCTGTCTGTACTGCGTTCTTGTTATTTTGTATACATTTTATTTTAAATGTTGCTCACGTATGTGCTTAAAATTGAACGTTATAGATCATATGAATCAGTCATTTTGTTCTGCACATTCTTCTGCTACCATCGACAGTTTGGTTGTTGTTAGTGGGGTATATAGAGATGGTAGAGCAGCCCATTATAACGGTTTATTTCATTCTGGAAAGAACACATAAAAAAGTGGAAGAAAGGAGTCTCTGGTTGGTTCATTTTCCAAAGGTACTCAGCCTTTTTTTTCTCAACTGACCACAGCTCTGTGTTTGTGCATTCACATGATCCTCATATGGATACATTCATATTAACTACCTAACGGCCGCGTCATGCTGATGGGCGTCACCACGGCGGCAGCCCCAGGACAGCCTAACGTCGATTGGAGCTAAGTCCTGGAGCTGCACTTTAGCAGGGAACGCGTGCGTGCTCCGCTCCATGATCAGCCTGATAGCCGTGAATTCCCCTTTGTTTACATTTGTACAGCGCTGTACGAGGAACACTCGGCTGTCCCTCAGAGTGGCTCGTAATGCGTGGCTGCCTATGAGAGGCGGGGAAAAGTGCTGATCGCCATCCTATGGCGATTTAGGATTGCACAGGGGGGAGGGGGGGGAAGGAGGGAGGGAAAAGCCTAGCTTTTCTCAATAAGAAAAAAAAATTGCAGCAGTGATCAGCGACCTCCGACATTGTGTCCTGTTAAGGTCAACAAAAGGAGGCAAGATTCAGTTGTATGCTAAGTTGTAGGGCTGTGCAGCAACCTGACCAAGCTGCACAACCTTGCATTGTGAAAAATGGCCTGGTCACTAGGGAGGTGTAAGCCTGTGGTTCTGAAGTGGTTAAAGAGTAACCGTCAGGCATAAAATCAAAAATCAATTCTTTATTTTTATCTGGCAAACAAGTAATAAGAATGCTAACCAGGCAATCCAAAAGTTAAAATAACTATTACTTTTCTTGTTGATAAATGTTCATTCCCCAGTTTACCTGACTCTTATTTGGTGCACGCAAAATTTGGTACACAAAAAGGAAGTTGCAGGGCATGCTGGGTTGTCCTTTTTTGCTTCTATACTTCCCCTCAAACTTAACTAATGCAGCCTGATTGGCTAAAGCCTCTTTCCCTCCTGTTTTCCCCTCCCACACCTCTGTTCCTCTCTGATTGGCCAATTGTTCTCATGAAGAGACAATGCACTTTCTATAGTGAAGGGCAGGCAAATCAGGCAGAGGATAGTAAGGGAGGACATTACATCAGGATTGGCTTCAAAATAGCCACAGTTAAGATGGGAAATGCTAAGAATAATTTTCTCTTTTTTTTTACTGTAGAAAAGTCACAAAAATCAAAATGTGGACAGAGCAATACATATGTTATGTAAGTAGAGCAAGTATTTATCTACTTATAAATGTGTTTTTTTTCTGAGATAGTATGGTTGACAGCTCCTCTTTAAGGACTGCATGCTGTTGTCTTCCTGTGTGCTCGCTTATCTTGTTATAATTCCATTATCTTACAGTTCACAGAGAAAGCTCTATCTCTTTTCACATAAAGCAATACAGATCAGGTTCTAAAGATAGAGAAATATTACCATCCCCATCTCAAAACATCAATCATGAGTAGTGATCCATGTCCATAAGCCTGGATTCACCTGTACATACCACCCAGTTAAAAAAAAACAATGATTGAAAGGATAAATACCCCTCAATGATAATTACAATTACCATATATACTTGACTATAAAGGTCCGTATACACGCCGGACTGCAGGAAACGACGGGTCCGTCGTCACCTCCCACTAGGGCGGCGTTCCAGCGACAGTCCGGAGTGTGTATGCACTGTCGGCAGACTGATACGGCTGTTTCTGAGCGATCCGCCCGGCGGATCCTTCAGAAACAGCCGTATCAGTCTGCCGACAGACTGTACACACTCCGGACTGTCTGCTGAAAACACGCCCAGCAGGAGGTGACGACGGACCCTTCGTTTCCTGCAGTCCGGCGTGTGTACAGACCTTAAGTCTAGAAGTTTAGGTCTGACTCACTAAATAAAAGTATAGAGGTCGACTTGTACACGAGCCAGACCTAAATCTCTGACTCCTAGCCGAGGGGGTGGGGGGCTGTGCCTCTCTCTCAACCCTTGCAGAGCGAGCCGCAGCAGCCAGCATGCTTTATAACCCCCTCCAACCATCACCTTTTACTTGGAAAAGTACTACTTTATATAGCTCACTTTTGATATGAAAAGGTTTTAGAGGCATCCGTTACCAACCAATGGCTCTAACACTGAGCACACTGAGTAATGCGAGTACTGTTAGTGACATTCCAATTTGCACTTATTTACTCAGTGGTGAATGATAAAGGAAATGCCAAGAAAATACAGGGCTTAAATTTCTGGCCTCAACAATTAAATGGGCAGGGCTAAAGATACTGGACTATAGGGATTACTAAGGAGGGGAAGTGGATTGCTGCAATTGGGGGCCTAGAGGAGTTATTGACTGCACTTAAAGTGACACTGAAGTGAAAAAAAACAAACTTATGATATAACAAATTATATGTGTAGTATGATTAAGGAATAGAACATTAGTAGCAAAGAAGAGTCTCATATTTTTATTTTTAGATATATAGCTTTTTTTAAAGCATTGCATGATATTGTCATATTTGCAGTTTGCTCTGTTTTATAGTTTAAAATACAGAGTGTGGTTTGCAGAACTAATGATCCTTAGAACGTCATGCAGTAAAAACCTTATATGAAGCTGTCTGTCACTGTTTTTTTTTTTATTATTTATAAGTGCTCCAAAAAACAACATTGTATCCACCCAAGTTGGGTCAAAGAGCTCAGAGAAGCTCTTTTGCATAGATAACAAGTGAAGTTTCTTAACTCTTCCTGTACTAGAAACAATGTATGACTCTACTACATTGTTGCTGCACTACACTTACAAGTCATTATCTCATAAGTTTATTTTTGCTTCAGATTCACTTTAAGGGCAAGAAGGGGTCAATGGCTACAATACATTATGCAGTGCATTCATTAACCCCTCCCTCGCCCAAGTGCAGCTGTTAATTCTTTCTGGTCCTCCTGTGTAGCCATTAACTTTTCTGGGTAGACTTGAATCAATAATAAAATCAAACTTAAGAGGGTAAAATTAGGGGGTCTACTTATACACGAGGTTAACTTATATTTGGGGACGGTTATACAGGTACTTGTCAACAGCCAGAGTAATAGTAACCACAGCAACCTCCTTTAATAAAGAGTCTGGAAGTACTGTGACATATGTATAGAAGAAAGTGAATAGAGAACAGGGAGAGGAAATGATTCTGGTTGTTATATGAAACAATTACTTCCTTCCCTTTATTCTCTGTCTCCATGCAGTTGATTGTGAGGTGTTTGAGGATGCAGGAAAGTATGCTGAGTGTGGCTTCTTTGATATTGATTGCTGTGTGTGCAGTGCTTTACGTTTGCAGTTATATTACACGGAAATTTGAACTGGTAGTATGGATCCATCTTCTTGTTACAGTCACAGCATAGCAAGAGAGGAACAGATAAAGATGTTTTATCTACCCAGTAGCTGCAGTGCAGTTGGCTGTGAGCTGGTTATTTAACCATCAGCTGGAGGCTCTAATTGTCTGAAATGATTTGCTTCCCTGGGTCAGTGGAATCTTACGTTAGGAATTTTTTTTTGTTTTCAACGACATAGCTGGCAGAAACACATCATTCACATAACCAGGGTAATTTCTTCCAGTACTAATCTAACTTGCCTTCATAGCCCTAAGGTCCGTACACATGCAAGATAAACGTTGGCACACACAAGCGAGCAACGTCACTCAAACAACTTTACCTGGCAAAAAGAAACAACATTGTTCACACACACTGATGTTTCAAATAATGATACTGTTCGAAAACTGCATGCGCAAGAGGAAAGTGACATTTCTCACGACGTGCGCTTGCTCAGAAACAATCTCATTTGAACAAGTTGTACACACCGGCCAACTTCACAATATCTACCCAATAGCCATCTGATCCGCCACTTGGATTGGGTAAAATACCCGTTATTGGTCACTTGATGTCGACGTTGTTGTTTAGCTCCATTTTTTAGGATTGTCACCTGAAACAGCAAAATCTGTTGTCCATTTCAATCAACTTTTGTCTAATGTGTACAAGGGTTTAGAAATGGCAAAATTTTGGAACTGCTGCCATGTGCAATATTCTCTGAGCGGTAATGGCTTAGCTACTATATATATAGACTGTTTCTATTGAAATCAGTAAGGGCCTTTTCACAACACATATGTTTTGACACAATATCAGAATCCCATACGTTTTGCCAAATGTAAGGTATGCTGTAGGTCAATAGGAATTGCAGCAACTATTTCACCATTGCGTATCAATTGTAATCAAAATGCAAACGGTGCCTCTGCTGTATTCTTTCAACTATTGAGCTTGTATGGAATTAGAGAAAAAAAATTCCAAACACACAAAAACTGCTCCTAATTGCTCCTGACAGGGAATTAAAGGGTTATCTGCTTGCATCCTTCCTAACTGTTTCTCCTCTATAACCACTTTGTAACCACTTATAATAATGCCTGGCAGCATGGCCAAGCTTTTTGTTAAGTAGTTGTAACACTGCCAGTGGGTGTCCAAATTAAGACTGCGTACTCTGAAGCCTTACAACCTCACCTGTGCTATTAGTTTAATTAAATTCAGCCCCTTTGAACATCAGAAGATCCCAGAATATATCTCACATAATTCCTGTAGGCTCATGCAAAGTACCCAGTGTAGGATGTGGCATATCTGGAGGTCCATTCATCTTCAGGGGTCAGCCGAGGCTAATCAGAGCTACGCTTTACAAAATATGTAGTGCAGGCACTCTCCTAACGCTTCATAGGACATTATAAATGCTCTGTTTGATCTGTGCCATGTGCTGCAAATTTTAGGTCCTTAAATAGTTTGTAAATGATATTCAAAATTACTGTTTTCAGTTCATAATCTCTACGTCAGCCTGGCAATATGTACCGGTACTTACAGTTAGGTTCATAAATATTTGAAGAGACAACTTTTTTTTAATATTGGTTTTGTACATTACCACAATGAATTTTAAATGAAACAACTCAGATGCACTTGAAGTGCAGGCTTTCAGCTTTAATGCAGTGGGGTGAACAATCGTTTTGTTCACCCACATTGAATTAAAGTCTAAACTTCAACTGCATCTGAGTTGTTTTATTTAAAATTCATTGTGTTACTGTACAAAACCAGTATTAGGAAAAAAGTTGTCTGTGTTCAAATATTTATGGACCTTACTGTATTTGTAAGCCGTACCATTAAACTATTACAAAAATACTGGTTTGGGTAACAGGAATCTTGCACACATGTGTGACTTTAAGGGCCAGTTCACATTTGCAGCTTAGGTCAGACGTAAAATGACAGCATCATCAATTTGATTCCCATTCCAAGTGAGTCTAGCGATCCTTATCATTGGAAAGCTATGCCTAATCACTACTGTGCTGCAGGTGGTGGCAGCCCACTCCCACTCATCTTCCCCCCTTACCTATTGGCAATAAAGTACAGGTAGTCCCTGGTTAACAAACGAGATAGGGACTGTAGGTTCGATCTTAACCTGAATCTTGTGAGAAAACGCGGAAAAGCCGCCGCGTGTGCTCAGAACAAGGCGGCTGATTCCGCATCCAACACGGCGGTTTGCACGCGTAGGCCTACTTCTGTCAGTATGGCTGAACGCGGAGAAACCGCCGCATGCCCTGATAGCGGTGCGGCTGGTTCCGCGTCCAGCGTGGCGGGTGGTACGCAACACAAGCGTGGTGTGGCTGGGACTGATAGTCCACACAGGTTCAGAAGGATGCGCGCGCGCTGAGAGGCAGAACTTTTATGACAGCCAGAAGGGAGTCAGCTGACCAAGCCGGTCAGCTGACGATTCAGCCAGTTCCCATTGGTCCAGCACTTAGGGGAGGCGCTGGAGAGCGCTGTGCTATATATACCGGGTGCTGGTCATTCGCTGGTTGTCTGCCGTTGCGTGGAAGCACTCAGACCTTATTGTCAGAATCTGTGTTACCATTCTGTTATACTTCAGACTAGTTCCAGGGTGTTGACGATCAAGGACCTCACACCCAAGATTAGGGACTTGTGTTATCATTCTGTTATACTTCAGACTAGTTCCAGGGTGTTGATGATCAAGGACCTCACACCCAAGATTAGGGACTTGTGTTTCCATTCTGTTATACTTCAGACTAGTTCCAGGGTGTTGATGATCAAGGACCTCACACCCAAGATTAGGGACTTGTGTTACCATTCTGTTATATGTCAGACTAGTTCCAGGGTGTTGATGATCACGGAGCTCACACCCAGGACTAGGCATTGTTTATTATCTGTTATGACTTACTGCTTTCCTGACCACTCTTCTATTCACTGATTCGGTACTTCGCTATATCTGATACTCTGTTGCCATACCCTGCGTGCCTTAGCATTACCGAATCAGCCTCCTGTCTTTGTACTTTTGTATGTCCGTATGTTGCTGACCTGGCTTGCCCGACCTTGAGAACTATTTCCTCAGTTTAGAGATAGTTCACAGATCAGTCAGTGACATCCTCCTATTTGTGTCACTCACGCTGTGGTCCTTTCCTCTCCCAGTCTGACTCCTCCCTCCGGGAGATTCTCAGGCTGCTGAAAGGTACTCATTCCCTAGTGCAGTAGTCCTTACTGCCTTTGTACCTGTCCTCCAGATATTGTTCTCAAAGTATTATTGTTGCACCAAACACTTATATTACTCAGGTGTCCAGAGGTTAGTAATATATCTGATTATCGGTGATACTGCAGATCATCAATGATCAGGTATGCAGTATATCTGTATTTTTGGTGATACTGCAGATCACCAATAATCAGACCCTCTCTGTGTTACACCGATCGTTACAAATCTGTTCTTAAGTCGGAACATTGTGCCATCTCTGTCCCCTGTACCTCTTCCGTGCCCCCCTGTGCCTCCAGTGTTCATCTCTGTCACCTTTGCCCTCTGTACCTGCTTAAACAAGTTTAAAAGCCATTTTTTCGTTAAATTTTTTAAAAGGGATTTTCTCTAAAACTACGAGTTCAATTTGAAAATATTTTTTGACTTGTTCCCGTGGAAACACAGAATCCATGCCGTTCATGTCGTAGGGTCGTTCGTAAGTCGGGCGTTCGTAAGTCGGGGACTACTTGTAAATGGGCTAATTTCTGCTGAGTGGGTTTTGCTATCTGATCGCAATCACTTTATAACTGCTAGACATTCCATTTGCTGATGGAAATATTTTCATTAGTGTGCTGTTTTTGTGCCACTATTTTTCCTGTTTGCAATCATTGTGCCTGCTGCATTTTTCGTGCGATTAGCCAGTACAGACAAATCATGTAGCAATCGCACTGCTATGCAATTTTTCAGCAATTCAAAATATTTTCCTGCCTCCAGGGGCGTAACAATAGACCCTGCAAGGGATGCCTCCGCAGGGGGGCCCAGAAGCCACAGGGGGCTCATGGCAGGAAAAGTTTGAGAGACTGACAGCTAAGGGCACTGAGAGAAAAAAACTTATTCTGCTCTCGCACCATTGTTATATTGACTGCATGTGTCCACCACACAGATAAGGACTCATACACACTCTGGAATTTGTACACTGTCCCTGCTCCCTAGGGTTCGTAAAAAACATCTGTCTCTCACTGCTGCAAAGATCTGATGACTGCATGTACAACCTAACAAAGAACGGAGTCACATTTTGAAAAAAAGTTGTAGACTTTCCGTTTTTCACTCTGAAAGGATTCCTAGATTCTTATCACACAGGCTAATGACCTTATGGCCTCTAATTACTTTTACAACACAGCAGAGTGGAGATTGATGTCTTACTGTTGCTGCTTCATTGAGAGCTTGTTGTCTCATACTGAGTCCAAGATCCCGTAATAAGAATATCAATCAGTGACATTCTGAATGTTTTGCCAAAGTTTCAGTGAATACTATATGTTATGTGCAGTGTGTCATTGTTTTTCCTCCATATAGCATGTGCTCTCATGTAGTAAAATAATACGGCTGTGTGTGTATGCATGTACTGGGAGCAGAGCTGCAACGAGGGACTTGTCAGCTGCAAGGGGCTGGAGGAAGCCCCGTATAAGTAGATCTGGGTGTAGCATAGATTGCCTGACATTTCCTTTAAGTCTAAGTGTTTTTATCTGCATGGGGAAAACACATTGGTCCTCAGTTTTCCTGTGCAGAAAGCGAGGGGGTTGGGGTGCTCCATCCAAAGTTTCACGGGGGGGCATCCAAAGTTTTGCAGGGGGGCCCAGTGGTGTCTAGTTACGCCGCCCCTGCCTGCCTCTTTATTTTTTTTCCCTTCCATCAGAAAATGCGAATGTAAAAGCACTGCAATCCGGCCGATGGACGGCGGTGCAATCGTGGGAAAATCACGTAAGGGGAAAACACAAAGAGAAGATTGTGGCGTGTGGTGCAGCAGGTAGTCTGGCAGACACATACCAGCTTAATTAGGCTTTCTATAGTTCAGTTCTTTTATCTTGCGTTCAGATATCTTCATTTTCTGAATTTTGTGCTGCATTTGCTTTATAATACCAGATGTTCTGCTTCACTCCTTGTTTAGAATAACAATGACCATCTTGTTACATAAGGTTCTGCACAATACAAGGTCACAATAGGAAGAAAGGTTGTTGTATTTCTAATCTTGTGCCCTAGTTCCCAAGTACTCCTGGTTCATACAAGACAACAAATGACATTATACACAAAGCCCTCCCTGGTTCTGTTCCATGCTCAAATTATTTTCTTGAACTTTACAGAGTGTGTTATTTGCTTATTACAAGGTTGCATTAGATGGGGTTGAGGATGGAGGGTTGCAGGTGACAATTTGTGATATAAAGTACTAACTAGTGCTTCCAGTGCTCAGCGTTCAGATGTTCTGGCTTATAACTGTAGCATTAATTCCTTACTAATTGGGGTAAAAGGTAATTCAGTGCTCACCTCTTTTTGATGTCGCTAATTGGAGGAAAAACTAAACAACATTAATAAGCTTGTACGTTGTTAGAACCAATTTGCCAGTTTCAGCCTTTTTTATATTTTTTTGAAACTGTTCCAATTTCTGTTTTGCTTAATTGTTGTTATGCTCACACATTTATCATTAGGGTAAATGTTAGAAGAGCAGAACACGTGGATTTATGAAAAGAAAAAAATGTTGCTGCTAATACACTTATACCACTGCAACTGCACAATGGAAATTTTCACTCAAATATTATCAATCTTTGCTGGGGTCTGATATACACTCACCTAAAGGATTATTAGGAACACCATACTAATACGTTGTTTGACCCCCTTTCGCCTTCAGAACTGCCTTAATTCTATGTGGCATTGATTCAACAAGGTGCTTAAAAGCATTCTTTAGCATGTTGGCCCATATTGATAGGATAGCATCTTGCAGTTGATGGAGATTTGTGGGATGCACATCCAGGGCACAAAGCTCCCGTTCCATCACATCTCATAGATGCTCTATTGGGTTGAGATCTGGTGACTGTGGGGGCCATCAGAGGATGGGTATATGGTGGTCATGAAGGGATGGACATGGTTGAAACAATGCTCAGGTAGCCCGTGGCATTTAACCGATGCCCTATGCAGGGGTGAGCCTGGGGTGCCTGGCACCTGGGTGCAAGATTTTCTCTGGCGCCTATGGGAGTGGTTAAATTAACCGCACCCAACCACATAACCACACCCATGTCCTGCCTAATCACACCCACACCTTCCACCTCTTTTCGCATGCATGTGATACCCCATTCCTACCCCTCTTCCATGGGCTTGCTCCTGGCTGGCTTTGGCTTCCTGCGAGTCTGCTAGTTTCTGGACTGACTCAGGCTGAGAGGCTCTGCGAGTGCGATGCAGTCGCACACTGCGTATTTATGGCTGCCTGCGGCCACCCTACTCTCGCTCGCTGACGTCGGCTCCTCCCCCCTGCCAAGCCCAAGGTGGGCTGCCTGTATCTTTCCCGTTGCGCCACGCAGCCTGCCAGTGTTGCCACCCTTTCACGTTATTTTTTACTGACTAATACCTAAAAATGTACTGACAAAAGATTATTTTTACTGACAAAATTTCCCCACTAAATGCACACAAGAGACAGCTTTTCCCCATGTAAATGCACATAACAAGAGACCGCTTTTCACCAGCAAATGCACATAACAAGAGACCGCTTTTCACCAGTAAATGCACATAACAAGAGACTGCTTTTCACCAGTAAATGCACATAACAAGACACTGCTTTTCACCAGTAAATGCACATAACAAGACACTGCTTTTCACCAGTAAATGCACATAACAAGAGACAGCTTTTCACCAGCAAATGCACATAACAAGAGACAGCTTTTCACCAGCAAATGCACATAACAAGAGACAGCTTTTCACCAGCAAATGCACATAATAAGACAGCTTTTCACCAGCAAATGCACATAATGACAAACAGCCAGTGTCCCCAGAATATATAGCCAGGGATATATGTGCCCAGTATATGTAGGCAGGGGTATATGTCCCCAGTATATGTAGGCAGGGGTATATGTCCCCAGTATATGTAGGCAGGGGTATATGTCCCCAGTATATGTAGGCAGGTGTATATGTCCCAGTATATGTAGGCAGGTGTATATGTCCCAGTATATGTAGACAGGTGTATATGTCCCAGTATATGTAGGCAGGTGTATATGTCCCAGTATATGTAGGCAGGTGTATATGTCTCAGTATATGTAGGCAGGTGTATATGTCCCAGTATATGTAGGCAGGGGTATATGTGCCCAGCACAGGTAGCCAGGGGGTATATGTGCCCAGCATAGGTAGCCAGGGGGTATATGTGCCCAGCATAGGTAGCCAGGGGGTATATGTGCCCTGCATAGGTAGCCAGGGGGTATATGTGCCCAGCATAGGTAGCCAGGGGGTATATGTGCCCAGCACAGGTAGCCAGGGGGTATATGTGCCCAGCACAGGTAGCCAGGGGGTATATGTGCCCAGCACAGGTAGCCAGGGGGTATATGTGCCCAGCACAGGTAGCCAGGGGGTATATGTGCCCAGCACAGGTAGCCAGGGGGTGTATGTGCCCAGCACAGGTAGCCAGGGGGTGTATGTGCCCAGCATAGGTAGCCAGGGGGTATATGTGCCCAGCATAGGTAGCCAGGGGGTATATGTGCCCAGCATAGGTAGCCAGGGGGTATATGTGCCCAGCATAGGTAGCCAGGGGGTATATGTGCCCAGCATAGATAGCCAGGGGGTATATGTGCCCAGCATAGGTAGCCAGGGGGTATATGTGCCCAGTCTAGGTAGCCAGGAGGTATAGGGTCCTCGTTTAGGTAGTTAGTGACAGGAGCGCTCCCCTCCCCTCTAGCCGCTGCCGCCGCTCCCCCCTTACCTTGCCGCAGCTTCAGACCTCAATCAGCGGGCGACCCGACCAGTAAGAGGGCGCTGGACGCACCCGCTCTATATGCGGAAGTGATGTCACTTCCGCATATCAGTGCGGCGTGCTAGGTCCTAGCGCCCGCCCGCCTGATCGAGGTCTGACGCGGCGGCGCCGGCGGCTAGAGGGAGCGAGCGAGCGAGCATCGGCCACAGGCTGAGAGCGGCGGCCACAGGGGGAAAGCGGCAGCCGTGCGGCGCCTCTCAGAGGCAGGCGCCTGGGTGCCTTGCACCCGCAGCAC
This sequence comes from Hyperolius riggenbachi, assembly GCF_040937935.1. Lineage (NCBI taxonomy): Eukaryota > Metazoa > Chordata > Amphibia > Anura > Hyperoliidae > Hyperolius > Hyperolius riggenbachi. The sequence continues at coordinate 309,073,178 of NC_090650.1, read as the reverse complement.
CCGCCCAGGCTCGGCCCTGGCCCTATGGCACAAAGAGGCCTAAAGTTTGCCAAGAAAACATCCCCCACACCATTACACCACCACCACCACCAGCCTGCACAGTGGTAAGAAGACATGATGGATCCATGTTTTCATTCTGTTTACACCAAATTCTTACTCTATCGAGACTCATCAAACCAGGCAACATTTTTTCAAGTCTTCAACTGTCCAATTTTGGTGAGCTTGTGCCAATTCTAGCCTCTTTTTCCTATTTGTAGTGGAGATGAGTGGTACCCAGTGGGGTCTTCTGCTGTTGTAGCCCATCCACCTCAAGGTTGTGCGTGTTGTGGCATCACAAATTATTTGCTGCATACCTCGGTTGTAACGAGTGGTTATTTCAGTCAACGTTGCTCTTCTATCAGCTTGAATCAGGCGGCCCATTCTCCTCTGACCTCTAGCATCAACAAGGCATTTTCGCCCACAGGACTGCAGCATACTGGATGTTTTTCCCTTTTCACACCATTCTTTATAAACCCTAGAAATGGTTTTTCACACCATTCTTTATAAACCCTAGAAATGGTTGTGAAAATCCCAGTAACTGAGCAGATTTTGAAATACTCAGACCGACCGATCTGGCACCAACAACCATGCCACACTCAAAATTGCTTAAATCCCCTTTCCTTCCCATTCTGACATTCAGTTTGGAGTTCAGGAGATTGTTTTGACCAGAACCACACCCCTAAATGCATTGAAGCAACTGCCATGTGATTGGTTGATTAGATAACTGCATTAATAAGAAGTTGAACCGGTGTCCCTAATAATCCTTTAGGTGAGTGTAACCCTTGTCACTTAAAATTAGAATTGACGTAACTTGATAAGATAAACATGCAGAAGCAATGAATTTGAGCACGATTAGCAGCTCAAAAATGTGAGCATGGCCGTAGGCAGTGGTGCTCAGCAGAGCTCGAATATTCGAGTAGCTCGAATATTCGAGCTCTTTTTCAGCTATTCGAGCTCGGTATTCGAGCTCCGAATAGCTGGAGCTATTCGAATGGGCTATCCGAGTACACTCGAATAGCCCATTCACTATTCGAGCTATTCGAGCAACCCGGCGCTATTCGAGCTCGGTACCGAGCTCGAATAGCGTCATAGCCCAGATTGATGTCCTTAGAGCCAATCAGAGGGCTCCCAGGCCCTCTGACGGCAGCCAATCACAGAGGGGGACCCTGGCCAGCCCCTCCCCCATAAATAGCGGCCGCCATGTTCCGTTTCTCCATGCTTGCCTGAGACTTGTACAGAGAGAGAGTTGCTCCTTTGTGCTTTGGCTTAGCAAGTGCTCTATTGTGATCATTTACCTAGCGTTTTTGCTCACCTACACCTGCCATATACACCTATATTGTTGTTAGTTAGATAGACATTGTATTTTAGTTAGTAGCTTGTGTGTTACATTAGAGACAGGCAGCTGCTGCAAGCTTACAGGTTTAGGCCTCAGGGGGGCCTTGCCTCTGTGGGCAGCTGTCCTCTGTTTATTTCTCTCATCTATACCAGTATTTCTGCTGTCCTTTACTAATAGTATTGTAGTTATACTGTACTAGGAGTAGGACACTCACTGACTGTCACTGTTTATAGGCTACTAGCTAGCTCCTGCGTGTGTGCACTCACTCACTGTCTGTGTGTACACACACTCTATTTCCTTCTGATTACTGATAGATTATTGTTAGTTAGTTGTACTTACTTACTACTTACTCTTACTGTACCCGTAGGGACACTCACTGTCACTGTTCATATAGGCTACTAGCTCCTGCGTGTGCGCACTGCACTCACTGTCTGAGTGTACACACACAACACACACTCTATTTCCTTCTGATCGCTGATTGATTATCGTAATTAGTTAGTTCTACTTACTGTTACTACTTACTCTTACTGTACTAGGAGTCTAGGACACTCAGTCACTGTCCATAGGCTACTAGCTCCTGCGTGCGTGCACTCACTGTCTGAGTGTACACACACCCACACTCCATTTCCTTCTGATCGCTGATTGATTATCGTAATTAGTTAGTTGTACTTACTGTTACTACTTACTCTTACTGTACTAGGAGTCTAGGACACTCAGTCACTGTCCATAGGCTACTAGCTCCTGCGTGCGGTCACTCACTGTCTGAGTGTACACACACCCACACTCCATTTCCTTCTGATCGCTGATTGATTATTGTAATTAGTTAGTTCTACTTACTGTTACTACTTACTCTTACTGTACTAGGAGTCTAGGACACTCAGTCACTGTGTTCATAGGCTACTAGCTCCTGCGTGCGTGCACTCACTGTCTGAGTGTACACACACCCACACTCCATTTCCTTCTGATCGCTGATTGATTATTGTAATTAGTTAGTTCTACTTACTGTTACTACTTACTCTTACTGTACTAGGAGTCTAGGACACTCAGTCACTGTGTTCATAGGCTACTAGCTCCTGCGTGCGTGCACTCACTGTCTGAGTGTACACACACCCACACTCCATTTCCTTCTGATCGCTGATTGATTATTGTAATTAGTTAGTTCTACTTACTGTTACTACTTACTCTTACTGTACTAGGAGTCTAGGACACTCAGTCACTGTGTTCATAGGCTACTAGCTCCTGCGTGCGTGCACTCACTGTCTGAGTGTACACACACCCACACTCCATTTCCTTCTGATCGCTGATTGATTATTGTAATTAGTTAGTTCTACTTACTGTTACTACTTACTCTTACTGTACTAGGAGTCTAGGACACTCAGTCACTGTGTTCATAGGCTACTAGCTCCTGCGTGCGTGCACTCACTGTCTGAGTGTACACACACCCACACTCCATTTCCTTCTGATCGCTGATTGATTATTGTAATTAGTTAGTTCTACTTACTGTTACTACTTACTCTTACTGTACTAGGAGTCTAGGACACTCAGTCACTGTGTTCATAGGCTACTAGCTCCTGCGTGCGTGCACTCACTGTCTGAGTGTACACACACCCACACTCCATTTCCTTCTGATCGCTGATTGATTATTGTAATTAGTTAGTTCTACTTACTGTTACTACTTACTCTTACTGTACTAGGAGTCTAGGACACTCAGTCACTGTGTTCATAGGCTACTAGCTCCTGCGTGCGTGCACTCACTGTCTGAGTGTACACACACCCACACTCCATTTCCTTCTGATCGCTGATTGATTATTGTAATTAGTTAGTTCTACTTACTGTTACTACTTACTCTTACTGTACTAGGAGTCTAGGACACTCAGTCACTGTGTTCATAGGCTACTAGCTCCTGCGTGCGTGCACTCACTGTCTGAGTGTACACACACAACACACACTCTATTTCCTTCTGATCGCTGATTGATTATCGTAATTAGTTAGTTCTACTTACTGTTACTACTTACTCTTACTGTACTAGGAGTCTAGGACACTCAGTCACTGTCCATAGGCTACTAGCTCCTGCGTGCGTGCACTCACTGTCTGAGTGTACACACACTAAATTTACTTGTGATTACTACTGATTATTGTAACTGCTAGTTGTACTTCCTGACTGTTACTACTTACTTACTGTACTAGGGGACACTCACTCAGTCACCTCACCAACCAACCCACTCCATTAAAGTACCCCACTTTTCACCCGCCCTTTTACAAAACTTTTGTCTATACGCCCAAAACATTTAAGATGTCTGGAAGTGGCAGCCAGCGCGGTTTGGGCAAGGGGAAGGGCAGCAAGGGAATCAGGAGGAGAGGGAGCAGCATTGTGGCAAGCCGCGGCCGCGGGCGCGCCACCATGCACAGTTCCGCAGCAGCAGCAGCAGCGTCAGTGGCTAACATTCCTCCCATAGCCACTGGCCGTGGACGCCTTGGGCGCCGCCCAGCAGGAGCATCTGCAACTCACGCTGCAGAGACACAGCAGCAGCAGCGTGTAGCACCTGCTCCCATTTTCCTCCAGCCGGGTCGGAAACGTCCCATTGAGGAAAAGGATGCAGACACTGTGGTGCAACTCATGACGGAGGATGAGCAGCCCGCCATCAGCTCTGCATCCGAGGCCTCCACCCTCACCACCACCACCACCACCACCCCTGTTCGCAGCAGCCGCCCAGCAGGGCCTGGGGAGGAGGCCAGTTCACCGTCAGTTGGCGACCTGTCATTCAGCAGTCTTTTGACCCCAGGCATCATGAGTCAATTGTCTGCTGTTGTTGGCGATTTTGAGGAGGAGATGCTGATGGGCACTTTGGGGGATGAGGGATTGGACAGCAAGACTGTGGCGACAGTCAAGCAGCCCATCCATGCATCAGGAGAGGAGTTTGGGGGGTCCTCATCCCAGCAGGACATGTTTCAGGAGGGGGAGGATGATGATGACCCGGTGACAGACAGAGACTGGGTGCCACCACCTCCAGGGGATGTCGTCCTCAGCAGCTCTGAGGAGGAGGAGGAGGATGCTCTTGTGGGCCTTGCAAGGAGGCGCATCATTGCAAGCATTGGCAGCAGCAGTAGGCAGGTCCCACAGCCTGCTGGTGTCTCAGGCTCAGCAGCAGCAGCAGCAGCATCTGCCAGTACCACCACCAGCCGCACCCAAGCCCCCCAAGCCCCCCCCCCAACCACCACAGGGAGACAGGCAGCAGCGCTTCCATGCCGTAGGGGGATGTTTAAGTCACCAATCTGGCGATATTTCACCATGCCCACTGTGTACAGCAAGTACGCCACTTGCAACCACTGTCAGCGGAAGTTGAGCAGAGGTGCAGACCCCTTAAAGTTCTGCACCAGCTCGCTCATCAACCACCTTGCGGCTAAACATTTCCACCAGCATGAGGAGTTCCAGAGGCTGAAGGCATCTGGTGCTGGCAGTGGCACCACACCCATCACTGCACAGCCTTCAGCAGCAGCAGCAGCAACAGCAGCCACCCGCCCTCCTGCTCCTCCAGCAGCACCAGCAGGAGTGCGGAAACGCACTGCTCCTCCCCCCTCTGCAACTCCTGCCGCCGACACTGAGGCCTGTTCTGGCAGCCAGTCCTCAGTCGCCTCCTCTGCTGTGTCTGCTGATTCCCGTGTCAGCAAAAGGCCACGCCAGAGCCTTTTGAGCGAGTCCTTCCAGGGGGTGGTTAGGGCTCTGCCTCCCAGCAGCCGTCGCGTGCGGCAGCTGAACGGCTTGCTGGCACGGGCCATGTGCTCCCAACTCCTGCCGTACACGCTCGTGCAGGAGGGGAGCGACATTCGTGCGCTGCTTGCTTGCGCAGCCCCAGACTGGCAGCTCCCCAGCAGACACTTCTTTGCCCGCAAGGCCATTCCTGCACTGCACCGCTTTGTGATGGCCAATGTGGAGCGAGGGCTGGAGCACGCGGTTGGTGAAAGGGTCCACGTCACCATGGACTCCTGGAGCAGCCGCTTCGGGACAGGCCGCTACCTGTCCTTCACTGTCCACTGGGTCAGCTTGGTGGAAGGGGGTGAGGATGGGAGAGCAGCAGCGGGCACAGCAGCAGCAGCAACACAGTGGGTGGTGCCACCCCGCAGGGTCAGGGGAACTGCAGCAGGTTCCTCCGATCCTCTGCCATCCTCCGGCACACCTGGCCAAACCCCCCGCCTCAGCAGCAGCGTGAAGGCCCGCCACTGCCAAGCGCTGCTGCACTTGGTCAGCCTTGGGAAGACCAAGCTGACGGCAACCCATGTGTTGGCCAAACTCCAGGAGCAGGAGAGGATTTGGCTGACCCCCAGAGGCCTCAGAGTCGGAGAGGTGGTGGCCGACAATGGGGCCAATCTGGTTGCCGCAATAGACAGGGGAAACCTGAAACCACATCCCCTGTCTTGCCCACGTGCTGAACCTGGTGGTGCAGAAGTTCCTGCGCACCTACCAGGGGATGGGCGAACTGCTGGAAACGGCAAGGAATGTTGTGCGTCACTTCCGGCGCTCGGCTGCAGCCTGTGCGAGCCTGGAAGACGTGCAAAAGGAGCTGGATCTGCCACGCCATCGGCTGATCCTTGACGTTCCGACTCGCTGGAACTCCACCCTGGCGATGTTGGAGCGTCTGGTTGAACAGAGGCACGCTGTCAAACAGTACCTTGCCCTGGCCACTGTTTCCGCAGCTCAGAGAAGGGACAAGACCAGCAACATCCCGTCCATCGTCCCCGATGATGACTGGAGGCACATGCAGCAGGTGTGCTTTGTGCTGGCTCCCTTCCTGCAGGCCACAAACATGGTGAGCAGGGACCATGCTATGGTCTGCCCCTGGTTTCTCTGCTGAACAGGGCCCTCGATGCTTTGCTGGAACAGGGAGCGGCAGCCTTGGACCAGCAGGAGCGGCAACCAGCTGCGCAGTCCACCTCTGAGGGGGAGGAGGAGGAGGACTTGGTGGAGGTCCCTGACCTGGCTGCTGATGAGGGGGATCAGCACAGCGCAGCTGAGTTGGTGCGGGGGTGGAGAGAGGATGAGGCGGCAGAGGAGGAGGATGAGGACAGCACTGACGTCGATGTGCCAGCAGACGTGGCCCGCCTCTTCCCAATGGCAGCGCACATGCTGACGTGCCTGCGCAGGGACCCCAGGGTGATCCAGATGAAGCAGAGGGAGGACATCTGGATCAGCATGATGTTGGACCCACGCCTCAAGGGGAAGTTGAGCCAGTTCCTGCCGCCTGCAGGAGGAGACCCAGCGCAACAAATAAGGAGCTTGCAGCAGGCCCTTGTTGAGCGCTTGGAGGAAGCCTTCCCCCAGCCTTCCACCCCCACTGTCCAGCAGCGAGCACAGAGGCAGCAGCAGGTGCCTGCATCCAGCAGCAGCAAGCGCCCCACAGACCTGCTGTCTCTACAGCCACGAGCTCTACAGGACTGTAGAGGCTCCGGCAGCAGTGACTAGAGAGGAGATGCATGCAGCAGCATCCTCCTCCGGTCACAGCCAGCGCCTGACCCGCATGGTGGCTGACTACATGGGGTCGTACAGCGGGCTTGACAGCGATGCCCCTGTTGATCCCATGGAGTATTGGGTCAAGCGCATGGAGATCTGGAGCGAGCTGGCGCAGTACGCCCTGGAAGTGCTGTCCTGCCCCCCTTCCAGCGTGCTGTCCGAGCGCTGCTTCAGTGCAGCTGGTGGCGTGGTCACCGAGAAACGCTCACGTCTGTCTCACAAGTCTGTGGACAGACTGACGTTTCTCAAGATGAACCAGGCGTGGGTGGAAGGCGAGTTCCTGGCCCCTGTTGTCGGCGAGAGGGGGACATGAACTGGCTGCCGGAACCATCGTTAATGTGCCTTACCACCCTTTACCACCTCCTGGCTCCTGCTCACTAAGCCAGCCTGGTTCACTTTGACTATTACGTCGCCTGCAGCCACACATTTTACACCTACAGTGGGCTGCTGTGTACTGCCCTTCTGCTGTCTGTCTGTGTTTCCCACTGCCAGGGTACACAGAATTACCTTCTTCTGCTGCCACTCTGCCACCAGCTATTACGTCAAACAATAGCTATATTGGTTGCAAAACCAAAAACCAAAAAACCATAAAAAAAAAAAGGTTTAATTTTTCTGAGGTGCCCGGGTTGAAAACTGTGTTGTCCCAGTTGTGTATTGGACACAATGTGGGCTGCACGACCGCTGTCTGGGACCTCCTGTTGTGTTTATTTACAGCCCTGGTATCACCGCTAGGTACCAGGGCTATTATGTCACGCTGCCTACCTGCTGCCACACTCACACTACTCCTCCATACCTCCTCCTCCTGCTGCTGCTGCTGCTGTCTGTCTGTGTTTCCCACTGCCAGGGTACACAGATGATTTACCTTCTGCTGCCACTCTGCCACCAGCTATTACGTCAAACAATAGCTGCTCGCCTACTCCTCCATTCCTCCTCCTGCTGCTGCTGTCTGTCTGTGTTTCCCACTGCCAGGGTACACAGAATTACCTTCTTCTGCTGCCACTCTGCCACCAGCTATTACGTCAAACAATAGCTATATTGGTTGCAAAACCAAAACCAAACAAACCATTAAAAAAAAAAAAAAGGTTTAATTTTTCTGAGGTGCCCGGGTTGAAAACTGTGTTGTCCCAGTTGTGTATTGGACACAATGTGGGCTGCACGACCGCTGTCTGGGACCTCCTGTTGTGTTTATTTACAGCCCTGGTATCACCGCTAGGTACCAGGGCTATTATGTCACGCTGCCTACCTGCTGCCACACTCACACTGCTCCTCCATACCTCCTCCTGCTGCTGCTGCTGCTGTCTGTCTGTGTTTCCCACTGCCAGGGTACACAGATGATTTACCTTCTGCTGCCACTCTGCCACCAGCTATTACGTCAAACAATAGCTGCTCGCCTACTCCTCCATTCCTCCTCCTGCTGCTGCTGTCTGTCTGTGTTTCCCACTGCCAGGGTACACAGAATTACCTTCTGCTGCCACTCTGCCACCAGCTATTACGTCAAACAATAGCTATATTGGTTGCAAAACCAAAACCAAACAAACCATTAAAAAAAAAAAAAAAGGTTTAATTTTTCTGAGGTGCCCGGGTTGAAAACTGTGTTGTCCCAGTTGTGTATTGGACACAATGTGGGCTGCACGACCGCTGTCTGGGACCTCCTGTTGTGTTTATTTACAGCCCTGGTATCACCGCTAGGTACCAGGGCTATTATGTCACGGCGAGCTGCCTGCCTCATTGACTGCCTGCTGCCACACACTCATCCTCCTCCTCCTGCTGCTGAATTTACCTCCTGCTGTCTTTGTGTTTCCACTGCCAGGGAGCACATACAATGGCGCTTCCAACATGCGTGCGCCCACCAGCTATTTGTTACGCTCAAAAATAGCTGCATTTCTTTAAAAAAAAAATTGAAAAGAGAAATACGTGAAGAAGAAGAAGACGATATTGAAAAAGAAGGAGAAGGAGAAGATGAAGAAGAAGATGAAGAAGAAGATGAAGAAGAAGATGAAGATGATGAAGAAGAAGATGAAAAAGAAGAAGATGAAGAAGATGAAGAAGATGAAGAAGAAGAAGATGAAGAAGAAGATGAAGAAGAAGAAGAAGAAGAAGATGATGAAGAAGATGAAGAAGATGATGAAGAAGATGAAGAAGAAGAAGAAGAAGATGAAGATGAAGATGAAGATGAAGAAGAAGAAGATGAAGATGAAGAAGAAGAAGAAGAAGAAGAAGATGAAGAAGAAGAAGATGATGAAGAAGACAATATAGAAGAAGAAGAAGAAGATATAGAAGAAGAAGATCGAGAAGAAGAAGAAGAAAGATAAAGAAGAAGAAGAAGAACAAGTATATACAGTAACACTACTGAACAAAATTAAGGACACAACTTCTCTTTCCACATTTTTTTTTAAAGGAACATCCCCACATAATCACTTGCTGTTGTTACTTGGAAAAAAAGATGTTTCTTGCATCATTCACCCTCAAAACAAGTGTTGGAAGCTATTTAAGGCCAATTCGAATAGTCAGCTCGAATAGTGAGCTCGAATACCGACTCGAATAGTGAGCTCGAAGTCCGAGGTCGAATCGAATAGTAAAAATTATTCGACTCGAATATTCGACTGACCTCGAATAATTTACTATTCGAATTCGACCAAACTCGAATTTTAAAAAGGGGTATTTGAGCATCACTAGCCGTAGGTGCCCATCTTAAAGGTGTCAACAATCAAAACAAGCCCCCCCCTGTTCTACTTACCCAGGGCTTCCTCCAGCACCTTGCAGCTGACATGTCCCTTGCTGACAGCTCCACGCTCAGCCGTTGGCCCAGTATCCTCGCCAGTGCTACTGCGCTTGTGCGAGTGCCGCTGTCAATCAAGCCCACATTGTCCACAGTGTACTGCGAAGGCGCGGAACTACTGCCTCTGCACAGGACAACATGGACTTGATTGACAGCAGCGCTCGCTCAGGCGCACTAGAGGAAGTCGGCCCAGGCCGGCAGCTGCCAGCGGAGCTGTAAGCATGGGACATGTCAGCTGTGGAGGAAGCCCCGGGTAAGTAGAACGGGGGAGGGGCTTGTTTTGATGACTTTTTTAAACTTGCACTGGAGTATTAACAGAACATGGGGGGGGGGGTTAGGGTGTAAATTACCATCTTGCAGGGGAATATGGGAGATTTCTGGGTTTTATTGTCAGGGGGTTTGGTGTTGGGCATAGATGGGAGGAGATTGGTGCAAGGCAAAGGTTGGAGGTAGTTTAGTGTAAGAATAGGAAAGGATAGACCAGTAGTAGAATATCAGTTATATTGCCATCACCAATATTTCACTATCAAGAACAGGTGAAAGCAGAAAATCAGTAAAATTACCAATTTTCTACTATCGCCAATATTTTGCATCCAACCAACGTAGCAGCGCAGGAGTGACATGAGTGACATCACTCAGCGATGACTGGGCGTCCGAAGGGGGGCGGGGACTGCTGTACACACACTGGATTCTTGTTTCCCACTGCCGCAGCTGAGTTTAATCTAGTGTGTATACCAGGCTTAAGGTTTCTCAAGAATGATCCTTACAGATAGTCAAGGAATAGTCAAGGAATATAAATAATATTTCACACTTAGGTGGACTTGGGTCCATCAGCAAAGTCATATCAGGCCATAACAGTGGCTGCTGAAAACTGGCAGATTTGTGGCTGTATCATTTTGGCCGTGTGTGCAAGCCCACAGCATAAAGCTTTTATATAAAACTCAGGTTGTCATAGAGTTATCAAAAGTATCTTGGCAATAAGATGCTTCTCACAAATTCATTTTAGCTGCTACATCTGGAGACTGAGTAAAATTCTACAGTTTATGTCCACTTTAGCAGTTAATGTGTACACAGAGCTGCGGGTTTTCTATGGCTCATGCCTGAAAATGAGCTATGGTTGTAAATGCTAAGGATGAGTTTCTAATATTGCATAGTCATCTTCATTGCAGCTGAGTTCTAAGCTGCAAATCAAATGTATATAAAGATGAAATGAAAAAAATGCTCTTACATTGCTTAGCTCATAAGGGAGAAGTTCAAGCAACTTTATGTGCTGGTGTGTGCAGGTCTCCAGGGTACTGATATTTCTAGAGGCCCTAGGGAGATCTTGGCTAATAAAACTGCTGATCTTCAGTCTCCTGTATCTACTTGGCACAATCTCCCAAGTCCCAACACCTCCTGTCAGAGTTAGAATACCATTGTTCATTCACTGTACTATGGGTTTTAATGATAAGGTGCCCATACACTCGTCAGATTGGCAGCAGATAGATAAGAAATGCATCTGATGATCTATCTGATGCGTTTTTAGAACATTTTTTACCAGGAAAGAATTCCAATAGATTTCAGTTTGAAATCTATTGAAATTCGATCTGATGGCATTTTTTTGCCATCAGATTTCCATTAAGGCCAATGCAAACTGATAAGCAATCTCATCAGATCGACCTAAATTTTCCATCCTGCCTGGTCGATGGAAATCCATCGAAATCGGCCATCGATCGGTCGATTGGCCAACCGATTTTCAATCGATCGGGATCGATCGATCGGCCAGAAAATCGGCTGAGTGTATGGGCCCCTTAACTGCTTTAAACAGGGGCAAAGCAGACAACAGAGTGGGGTGCATCGCATGCACTAAGCGAGTACAGAATGCCGCAGTTTCAAAAACAAAGATCTCATTATGAGCTGCATTTGTGGGTGTAACATTCATACCACTTAACACTTCATCAAATGGTGCTGGTTGAAGTTGTCCTTTCAAAGCTTGTAGTTAGTATTTCAGTAACATAATCCTTGGTTCCCTCTTTCACTCTTGGAGATATTTCACCACTTCCTGTCTAAACAACAGAGTAACCAAGCAGCTCAGGGTGACCCAAACTACTAGGAATGTATAGGGGAATAAAAGGGACCAAAAAGCCCTCCTACTAAAAAAAGCAAAGCTTGGTGTAATTTGCCTTCTTAAAACAGAAGGAAATTTGCAATAATTCAGCTATAAGTGAACATTTGTGATTACCCACAATGCACTACTACTGAATATGCAAATTACTTGTCTGAACAAGAAATGAGGAAAGTTTTCTCTCTTAATATCTTACCACCACACTATTCAGTACTACAACATTTCTTTTGACTTGAGCTTTACGTTATGAAATATTGTGATTATGAATATAATTTTTTGAAAAATTGATATTAATAAATTGTGGGGTAACTAGGAAATACCATATATACTGGAGTATAAGCCAACCTGTGTAAAGCAGACTCCCCAACTTACCTAAAAAAAGGGGGGGGGAGGGGAAATGATTGACTTGAAAATAAGCCAAGGTTGGGAAATGCAGGAGCTGGAAAAAGACATGGGGAATGCAGCTAATTCACCCTTGTGTTTCAATTTTTTTCTGCAAACTTCAGTTCAACATTCGTACTGAACTCCAGGCAAGAAAACAGAACTCACTTTTCTCTGGCGTGCCAGCAAGTGCAGGCTGGTTAGAGAATTGTGACTGTACAGTAACTACCGTAACAACAATTCACTGCTGAGCAATCATAGTGTACAGTGCTGTTCCTCCCTCCTCCAGTGTGAGAGCTTCTGTGCAGGGGACTGGTGGAAAAGAGTGTGATTGATGGCTGGAGGGAGGAGTCTATACGGTGTAGAAGTTACGAGGTGAAGAGTGCAGGTGGGTAAAGTCTGGGGCAGAGTCCATTGTACTGAGAAGTGGATGCTTGCCATTTTATGGTATGAATGGAAATACATCCACCTACCGAATACATTGTGCAGGTTAGGTGTGTGTGTTGTGGAAACGCAGGAGACAAAGCTGAACACGTGGAGATGGATGTTCATGGATGGGCCCATATGAAAACATGGGTCTGTTCTGCATGACTGTTAGGGCCTAGTGTTCTGCATGACAGTAGGCCTAGTGTGGATAGAGTCTCAGTGTTTAAAATCCGCAAGGTCAGGCCAAAATGCATGTGTGCAATGCCGTTAACTGTGAACAGGTCTGACTGATGTCAGTAATATGGGTTTGAAAAATTTACATGGTCAGGCTGTTATGTTTTAGGGTTGGCCTGGAGCCGGTATGTCAAACCGGTCCTACGAGGGCCGAGATCCTCACACATTATTGATACAGCTCAAAAGAATTGATGGGTCTGAATCAGGAAAGGTGTGGTCCACCAGGTAGAACACATTCCTTTCTTTCTCAGTCCATCCTAAACACTGTCATGGATCTGGCCCTCCAGGCCTGGAGTTCGACACATGTGGTCTGGAGTGTGCCAGTGATATCACGTAATGGCCCTGCAGTAGTAACCATGAAACTGAACATCATTGTCAGATTGGGCTTTTAGTAAAGTGGAAGGATGGAAGAATAGCTGGGTAGAACAAATATCTGTTACCTGAAGCCCATGCAGATGTGAGCAGAGGGATAATGCCTGTTATTAACTAGACATTAGTCTATTCTCCCTCACTGCTGTGGCCTGGCCGGTGTCCTGTCCCGCTCGCCCCCTCCGGTGGCGCCGTGCGGTGTGGGTGGGGCTGGCGGATGCCGGGGAGGCCGGGTGGGGGGCCTTCAGCCCTCTATCTCGTTGGTCCGCTTCCTGGTGTCCGCCCGCTCCCCCCGCCCCGTGCGCGGCTGCCGGGCGACTGGGCGTGGCTTGGTGGACGCACCGCCGGGTTGCCATGGCGGCCTGGCGCTGTCTGCCCGCTCCGCCCACTCGCCCGGCATTGGCCTCTGGTGGGGGCGTGCGGGGTCGGCCTCGTGGTGATGTCACTCAGTTGGAGGGATAAGACCTTCCCGGGGGGCATGATGGGAAGCTATGCAAACCTCCAGTTGAAGCCGGAAGTCCGGCGAAACCGGTCGAGGACGCATGTGCTGCGTCCCGACCTCCACCCGCCCTCCGCTGTGGATTCACCTTGCCTCCTTTATCCTGCACGGATTTAAGCACGGACTTAAGCATACTTGCCTCACATAGCGGAGACCAGCTAATCACGTTGGGACAAGACAACCAGCACACGTAAGCCTTATTGGATGCCTGCAATATTCATTCCAAGCCAGCAATTGAGCGCTTCTGCCTGTCTGCTACTCTAACCAGCTTACACCTGCTTTATGCTAGAAGCACACTAACATGGAACTGTGTGTCGCTGCAAAGTTTTCTATTGCTTGAACTGTATTTATGCAGGAGCTGAGCTGAACTTACTGGTGGCTGGGCTGCATGCTTCTGATGCTTTTGATGACGCGCTTTGCTGTGAGCTAACACTGCTTTGTTTGGAACTGCATGGAATATACTGGCTCATCACTGTGTGCAATGTACCCAACTGTGAGATGTTACTGTCTGGCCATGAGCTAAATATGCCCGGCCTAGGAACTGTTCGCAAAGACCTTGATTCATCACCATGTGTGACGTGTTTGGTTGGAATCAATACTATCGTATCTGGGTCGGCTTGTTAATGGCCCCCCCAGCTTAGCTGGTGAATATCCACACTATTTTTTACAAGACACTGCATTACAGATCAATACCAACGTTATTCCTTAGGCTTCGGCACACTACCGGCAGGATTTAGGGAGGGGTTCTGTGACCCTCCGGGGTGGTGTGGTGGGGGGATACGGGGTGGGCACATTTTATGGGGTTATTTTTAAATGTTTGATATAAATGTTTGATACGTTTGATGAATAAAGTACCTATTTTGGATTGGAAGATTCACTGTTTAGTGTGATTTGTGCTCAATCGGGTCATACCAACATTTCATATGATCTCATTGTTTTTTTGATTGTTGCACTTATTTGTTGGATGACCCGAGTGTCTACAAATTAAACTAACCACTCATATCCCCCGAGAGATTAATACCTGATTTGCTTAGGTTAAATTTGACTCTCAGAGTCAGGGGTTTTTTATTATGAGTGGATTTTATTGATGATCATCATCCTGCAATGTTGCGGTGGGACACTCTCCTGGCACAGGTGGAGCGTGAATGTTCGCAGACACAGGGCAGCAGGGATGCACAACAACTTATTAACGGAGGGTTTAGAAAATTAACTAAATTGTACGAAAGGAAATCGAGACTTTGGTGGAATCTTAAGTACAACAAAACCTATCTTGACGATCAGATTGCCCCCCTTTGGTTGCGCTTTCAGGTGTTTCCACACCGCCGTAAAGTGAGGATTTTAAAAAGAGATGGGAGAGGAACTTTGAGTGTTGTGCTAAAATATGCCTCACTCTCATGAATGAGCTTGATACAGACGATTTAGCGACCCTAGAGGCCGAGATAGGCAAGGTATCTGATTCTCTGGAACCCTTTAAAGGGGACCCGTTATATAAAATTAAAAATGATGAACTTGAAAGATATATAACACAGTTCAACAAAAAATTGGTCATACAGAGAGATCAAAAGGTACTTAGAGACAAGACAGCCTATAAAGTGGGTACAGCGTACCACTGGAACGGCCCCCCTAGGAAATTCCCGAAAGATAGACCTAAACCCCGTGTACCAATAGGAGGTAAACCACAACCGCATCCATCTGAGACAGAGGAATCAGATTCATCATTAGAACCTGTTAGTACAGTATCAGAGAGTTCGGTGTCAGCAGGTGAGGGTGCGCGAAAACACGACACGAGGTCGGGACGCGATCCCTCTAAATCTGCAAAGCAAAAAGAGAAAGAAAGAGATAAAAAATCTGATAAAAAACCTAAGAAAAACGGGCCATCATGTCAAGTGGGTTTGGAGGACGTGGGAGCAGCCAACATGGCAGGGGGCCTGGAGGATCAGGCCTCTGCTGTGACTGTTCCAACAGGTCCTGCCTCAACCTCATCCTCTTGCTCGGCTTTTTTAGCCGATGCTCATCCAGCGAGGTAGCTGGGGGCCCCCGGCCGGGGGAGCGACGCCCAGATCAAAGTGGTCTACAAGTTATCAATCTAACAGGCGAGGTAATTCCCCAGACGTGTCTCACTCTGTTATCGAGGGGTTTGGGCTTTTGCCCCACTCATAATGTGGATATTTTTGAGACTGTGGTGGATCTTCACCTTTTTGGTCGAAGAGTCCTCCTACAGTCCCTGTTTGGTGATATACCCAAACAATGTACTATGTCCCTTGATGACAGACCATGGACAGATGATGATTTGCTCGCCTTACAGTCCCTACAGGATCTAGCACTAGAAAGTGCGTCTGTGGACGATGATGAGATGGGCGCCGCTCCCTTCGGCTTCGGGCCACGTTTTCACCTGCCTAGACTGGATGAGGTTGGTTTACATAACAAATCTAAAAAGTTTCCTCCTTTCACTCTAGTCCCGAATCTTAAAACTTTTATTAATGTTGTAGAGAAAGATTTGCTGAAATTGAAAAACCAAAAAACTACCATTGATAATTTAAGTGTTGAGGAACGACAAACGTTGCAGGAAATAATTGATAAAAACAACAAATGGGTCATTAAACCCTCAGACAAGGGGGGCAATGTCGTTGTCATGTCGGTTGAGTTGTACAGAAAGATGTGTTTGGAGATTTTGGATAAACGTGACTGCTATAGGAGGGTCCCCATGTCCAGGGTCACCGCGTGCCAACGTAATCTGTTCTCAATAATTGATGATGCAGCTACGAGATCGGTAATCGACGAAAACACGGTGAGATTTTTGAAGGTTGACAAACCTATCCTCCCAACTTTCTATGCCCTACCAAAGGTGCATAAAAGGCTGGATAAACCTCCTGGACGCCCGATCGTATCGGGTCGAGGTTCTTTGACCGAAAAAGTCAGTATCTATATAGATCGGTACCTTCAACCACATGTTCAGGCACTCCCGTCGTATGTTCGCGATACATCGCACCTTTTACGAATTTTGGAGGGGCTTCAATTACCCCGTGGCACGCTCTTAGTGGCTTTGGACGTGGAGGCCCTTTATTCGAGTATCCCTCATATGTTGGGAGTTAGGGCGGTGGGGACATTCCTTGGTGAACGAGGGGTGCAGTTTGCGGCACACAATGGCTTGTTGCTTACTTTGCTTGAGTTTCTGTTGACTAACAATGTTTTTGTTTTTGAGGGGTCCCACTACCTCCAGGTGCAGGGGGCGGCGATGGGGACTACCTGTGCCCCCTCATACGCCAACCTGTACTTGGGGGAGTGGGAGCTTGAGCTTTTTTCCAGTGATGGACTCTCGATGTACCTGTGCCACGTTTTGTCGTGGCACAGGTACATCGATGACATCATCATGTTTTGGACGGGGGGACAAGACCTCCTGACACAGTTTGTTGGTGCTTTAAATGTCAACTCGAGGAATATTAGATTTACTCTGCAATTTAGTCCCTCGGAGATTCCCTTCCTGGACATTTCCATATTTTTGGACAAGGATGGGAATGTGTCCACAAGTTTATATAGGAAAGGCACAGCTACAAACTCCCTCTTAAGAGCAGACAGCTTTCATCCAACTCACACTATAAGGGGCATACCGGTAGGTCAGTACCTCCGCGCAAGACGCAATTGCTCGGAGGACAATACCTTCAGAACGGAGGCCTTTAAACTAAGGGAGAGATTCAGGGATAGGGGATACCCCGAGGGCACCCTCAGAAGGGCATTTAAAAGAGCGGACGCAAGTGACCGCTCATCTCTCCTTCTGAACAGATATCAGGAGACACGTAATGAAAGGGACACCCTACGTTTCTGCACCAAATACTCAGCCCAACATCAACAAATTACACAGATCATCAATAAGCATTGGCACATTCTCACTAATGATTTGAAATTAAGCAAATTTGTCCCCGAAAGACCTCAGTTTTCCTTTCGACGGGCGCCGTCCCTCAGGGATAGATTGATTAGTAGTCATTTTGTGAACTCTACAACCACCTCCAAACATTGCAAAGTCTTGGGAACGTACACATGCGGTGGCTGCACCATGTGCAGGTACATGCAGGTCTGTCGGAAGGGTCAGGCTACCGGATGGTAGAGACTGGACATTAGCACACTACGTTAATTGTAATACCACTTTGGTTGTATACATGTTATTGTGCCCATGTGGCGCATTTTATATCGGGAAAACCAAACGGGAGTTACGCTCCAGAATCTCTGATCATGTGACAAACATTAGGAGTAAAAATATGTCCAGTCTCACCCCGGTGGCCAGGCACTTCAAGACCATGCATGCCGGCAATCCTACCATGATGCGGGTTATTGGCCTGGACCGTATCCATGCCTCTCCTAGAGGCGGGGATATGGACAGGCTCTTACTGCAAAGAGAATCTAGATGGATTTTTGACCTGGAGGCAACTACACCCCCAGGTCTGAATGAAAACACGAGTTACACTTCTTTCTTACCAATTTGAAGGCCCTCCCCCTCTTTCCCTCTATTGTAGTTCTGCTGTTCTGGTTCAGCACGCTCCTGTCCTGTTAGCCTGAGTGGGTGGTTTCTCCCGCTTACATTGCCGGATGAACAGCATACTAGATTTGTTTGAAGCCTACAGTGGGTGGGCTTCTTATGTTTAGGGGGACATAAGTATCTACTGTCTTTTCTGTAGCACCAGTGACTTTGTTACTGGATTTATGTAGTCCCTATAGCTTATTATAAAAGAGTTTGTTGGAATTTGCTGATCATCAATCTTCATATGCTAAAATCAATACGCTCTAATGTTGTTTTATGATGATGAGGATGTTTAGTTTGTAGTATTTTGCTTAGGGGAATTCTATTTGATTTACCTCGGGGTTGGGGCTTCTCTTCTCCCTCACTGCTGTGGCCTGGCCGGTGTCCTGTCCCGCTCGCCCCCTCCGGTGGCGCCGTGCGGTGTGGGTGGGGCTGGCGGATGCCGGGGAGGCCGGGTGGGGGGCCTTCAGCCCTCTATCTCGTTGGTCCACTTCCTGGTGTCCGCCCGCTCCCCCCGCCCCGTGCGCGGCTGCCGGGCGACTGGGCGTGGCTTGGTGGACGCACCGCCGGGTTGCCATGGCGGCCTGGCGCTGTGTCTGCCCGCTCCGCCCACTCGCCCGGCATTGGCCTCTGGTGGGGGCGTGCGGGGTCGGCCTCGTGGTGATGTCACTCAGTTGGAGGGATAAGACCTTCCCGGGGGGCATGATGGGAAGCTATGCAAACCTCCAGTTGAAGCCGGAAGTCCGGCGAAACCGGTCGAGGACGCATGTGCTGCGTCCCGACCTCCACCCGCCCTCCGCTGTGGATTCACCTTGCCTCCTTTATCCTGCACGGATTTAAGCACGGACTTAAGCATACTTGCCTCACATAGCGGAGACCAGCTAATCACGTTGGGACAAGACAACCAGCACACGTAAGCCTTATTGGATGCCTGCAATATTCATTCCAAGCCAGCAATTGAGCGCTTCTGCCTGTCTGCTACTCTAACCAGCTTACACCTGCTTTATGCTAGAAGCACACTAACATGGAACTGTGTGTCGCTGCAAAGTTTTCTATTGCTTGAACTGTATTTATGCAGGAGCTGAGCTGAACTTACTGGTGGCTGGGCTGCATGCTTCTGATGCTTTTGATGATGCGCTTTGCTGTGAGCTAACACTGCTTTGTTTGGAACTGCATGGAATATACTGGCTCATCACTGTGTGCAATGTACCCAACTGTGAGATGTTACTGTCTGGCCATGAGCTAAATATGCCCGGCCTAGGAACTGTTCGCAAAGACCTTGATTCATCACCATGTGTGACGTGTTTGGTTGGAATCAATACTATCGTATCTGGGTCGGCTTGTTAATGGCCCCCCCAGCTTAGCTGGTGAATATCCACACTATTTTTTACAAGACACTGCATTACAGATCAATACCAACGTTATTCCTTAGGCTTCGGCACACTACCGGCAGGATTTAGGGAGGGGTTCTGTGACCCTCCGGGGTGGTGTGGTGGGGGATACGGGGTGGGCACATTTTATGGGGTTATTTTTAAATGTTTGATATAAATGTTTGATACGTTTGATGAATAAAGTACCTATTTTGGATTGGAAGATTCACTGTTTAGTGTGATTTGTGCTCAATCGGGTCATACCAACATTTCATATGATCTCATTGTTTTTTTGATTGTAGAACAAATATCTGTTACCTGAAGCCCATGCAGATGTGAGCAGAGGGATAATGCCTGTTATTAACTAGACATTAGTAGACAAGTAGACGCCTGAGATAACAAATGTGTAATCGCAAGAACTTATGATCTCACACACATTGTAAAGACAAATTTACTGGATCCGTATTGAGACAAGCTGCACATACAGCACTATAAGATGTAGTACAGTCACTGTGCTGGTTATTAACATGGGAAGCTGTTATGCCACGATAATCTTTTAGCTCTAGAGTGATTATGTACACCCTTGTGGCTGGTAGATAAAATGAGTTCCACTTCAATCAACACTCTAACACTCCCTTATGAGGAATGCTAAATGTCATTCACTAACAAATATTGCTTAATCTGTACTTATGTGACATGCAATTTATCTGATGCTTCCTTTATTGCTCACAGCATATAAAGGCATATTAGAAATGGTAATTAGAGTATTCAGATAGGTCCGTATGATATAGTTTGCCTTTGTCAGGTTCAGATTCTCTAGAATCAAGTATGTCATAAAACCTGCATGTACCATTTTGGATTTTTAAAGATGAAGATGTTATAATTGAATCCCAATTCCAGAAAAACAAATCATCCTGCCCCCTCACCTTAATCCAGCTTAAACCAAAAGATCACATAACTTCTCCATTGAGGAGACTGCCATGCACCCCTTGCATTCACCAGGAGGCATGCTGTCTTGAAGCCACCCTCTTACCATGGTCATACTGTCGCTTCATTGGCCAGTGCAGTACTAGGATAATTGACATGCTGTTGGCTTTAGCCCCTCCACAGTGCAGTGCTCCTATCTCAGGATTCCCTAAGATGTTGGCGGATGAGCAGCCTTAGCCAAACCTCTCCTCCCATTCTGAAAAGAGCGAGGGATGGTATTGGCAGTATGAACCACACAACTTCCCAGAAGTCAATCATTGCAGGAGGTGACAAGCACTGTAATAATACTGTGTCTAGTATCCTGAAAGGCCCAGGTCACAGTCAGTGTTCTGCCTGCTAGATTTCCATTGTGCATTCCTGGGAGTAAAAGGGTTTTTTGTTTCAACTGTTTCTTGTTAGTTGAGGGGACAAAGGGGAATGAGTAAGTACCTGAGATAGTCATTCATAGTCATTGACGCCTCAACCTCGGTTACTGACTCTTGTTCAAGCAGTCATGCTGTACTGTTCACCTGACGTTATTAGGTTGCCCACAGTGGGGGGCTTCCTGCTCATTCTCTACCTGTCAATAATGCACTGTCATGCTCCTGGGCAGATGAACATGCATTGCTGTACAAACTGTTACCCAATGTGGGCTTGTTTCAGTATACATAGGATCTAAGGTATGTATGAGGTTTTAGGCTGAAAACAAGGCTGTGGTGTATGTACAATAATGGGTAGAAGACTTCAGAAGTCAGAAATTCGCTGTCTGTGGCTTTTGTCTTGTTTACTGAAGATTGATGATGTATATACAGTATTTTCACTGTAGAAGGTGCATTGGAAGTACATTTTCTAGGTATTCTCCTGTAAGGACAGGTACGTTTGGAAGTAAGCCAGCAGGTTGTTATGTTTATAACTTCCATGACAGAACACTTCTAAAGCCCTAAAATTGAGTGATACCTTGTCTAAATCCTACTCATTTTGCTTTGCAATACCTAACAAATACCTAAAAAAAAGGGGATTTCTGAAGGACTTCACATTTAATTTTGCACTATACTTATTTGTTATAGCAAACCTGTCACAAGCCAGCACACTAAAATTGTACTAAATTGAAGAAATATAGATTGCTTTCAGATTGAATGTGATCTGTTGCTCCAGAGGTAGGAGAGGCTGACTTAATAACCTTTTCTTCTTGCACATGTCAAGATTTCTCCCACATCACCTTCTTCCCAAAGCCCCTTTGTTTCTCAAATGTGTGACTGGTTGGCTTATAGGGCTACTTTTGATCTTAGCATCCTTTATTTAGGGCTAAGTATGGTGGTTCAACTATGCAACAGGATGTTGGATTCCTTTTACCATTGTTCTGCTATCTGTAAGATCTCCAGACTAAACCAAAATCCCCTATCTCAAAGCCTAACATTAACCGTTAAGGCTCATACACACGTCGGATTTTTGCCAATGACCGGTCGTTTGGATGTTTGAACGTCCGGCCGTTTGAACATCAAATCGGGCCTGTGTACGGTCGGTCGTTTAGATAAGACAAGATTTGAACGATCCGTCAAGCAGATCATTCAAGTCCAGTCTTATCAGCTGAACGACCGACCGTACACATGCCCGATTTGACGTCCAAACGACTGGTCATTTGTAAAAATGTACCTTTAAGCTGAATGCTCACTTGAAGACGCAGGAAGATGGATCACAGCAGGGTCCCTCGATGACGAGATGTCTCCGATACATCTTCCTGCCTGCGGGAACACATGACGGCACACGATAAGCAGGAACGAGAGTTCATTCAATCACAGCACTTTGTGCATGAGTCGTTGGGAATCTTAACTGCTTCCCTAACGCCGATAGGCATCGGGAAGCTGGCAGCCCCAGGACCGCCTGACGGCGAAAGGCGTCAAGTCCTGGGGTGGGGTTTTGCAGGGTATCAGGCACGCCGATGCACGCATCCCCACTTGAATGACGGAGCCTTTCTCCGACATCAGTCCACCAGCGGTGACCGCCACTAGGAGACTCTTAGACTTTACATTGTACAGCACTGTGATCTACAGCAGCGCTGTACTGGGGACAGCCATGTCACTCGGCTGTCCCCTGGGGAGGCTCAGAGAGCAATCGGTTCTCGTAGGCTGATGCCTATGAGAGCTGATTGCTGTGATTGGTTGCCGGGGGGAGGAAAGAAGGGGGGGTTATAAAAAATGACAAATCAGTTAAAAATAAAATGACAAATTAATAAAAAATAAAAAAGAAACACGCTGCAGGACTGATCAGAAAAGGGGGGGATTCATTGGTGTGCTCAGTTGTATGGCTCTGCAGTGGGCGTTCAATGCTGCAGAGCACCAATTTGAAAGAAATAGCCTGGCAACTGGGGAGGGGGGGGGGGGAGGGGTAAGCTTACGATCCTCAAGTGGTTATAGATCCAATCTGCTATGATGACTGTTATTGTCGCGTGTTGCAAAGCACCATCCGCCTAATCACACACTCGTACCCACATCACCAGATCACAGAAGCCTTTGCTCATCACTAAAAAAAATCATCGGTTGTCAGAAGAATTGTGGGCAAAATCGCGAGGTGGGTATGAGCCTTTACTGACAACTAACTCTACCCCCTCCCAACTCTAACTCCTTAATGATCCATTGTCTTCACCCCTGACACCAAATTGAAGTACCGGAGGCTGATGTCTTCTGAGCTACGATCCCAGAAATATAAGTAAGGCCCAGTGCACACCAAAAACGCTAGCAGATCCGCAATATGCTAGCGGTTTTGGGAGCTGATTTCAGAGCGATTCTAGGTATGTTTAGAGAGGTTTTCTAAACATTCCTAGCGGTTTTGGGTGCGTTTTTGTGTAGCAGATTACACATATTGTTACAGTAAAAGCTGTTACTGAACAGCTTCTGTAACAAAAACGCCTGGCAAACCGCTCTGAAGTAGCGTTTTTCAGAGCGGTTTGCGTTTTTCCTATACTTTACATTGAGGACGAAACGCTTCTGCAAACGTGCAGCAGGAGGCACGTTTGTGGCTGGGCAAAAACCTCAAACCGCCGGTGTGCACCATCCCATCGCAGTACATTAGCCAAGCGTTTTTACAGGCGGATGCGGCCGGCGGATCGCTCCAAAAACCGCTCGGTGTGCACTGGGCCTAACTGATGTCCAAATGAACCCCGTCTAGGCAAAATGCTCACTACTGGCCCATAACCTCTTGAGTGCTGGCATTGGCTATGTTACAGCTAAGTGCTGGTGCCCAGATGAACAGCTACACAACAAATGTGTTTGTGTAGATGGTACTGGGCCGCATAGCACTGGTCATCTTCAGGCATTGACTGCATAGCAGTTTCTCATGAAACAGCAGAACTAAATGAAACTGACAAAGAATTGTTCTGCATGCTTTTTAACAAGATTAATTTCCACACTGTCAGTTACTTAGATTCCTATCACTGTGCTGGGAGCTAGGATTTTCTTTCAGCCACTTGTACTGCTAGCAAGGAAGGAAGTTTGTTCATTTGACAGTTCCAGTTTTGTGCTGGAATTGATTGTAATGGATAGTTTTATGTATAAATAGTACATGTCTTTGCCTGTCAGAATGCCTGTATACTTACTGCACGATAAATGGCGGCCATAATCTTACCTATAAACAAACGTCAAATTTTAGATCATTAGGTAAATGTTTTATTACAGAATTACATTTTTCATTTTCAGTTTCAGAAAATTGTGTTAGCAATAATTTACATCTGCTTCCAAATGCTCTGATGTATCCCCACACATAACATAATGAGGAAGAGAATCCACCTAAATATCATAATGTTCACCATAAAATAATTAAACATTGCTCTCCAAAATAATATTATTAGAGTAACTTTCCAAGTAACATTTTAAGCAGAGAGTTTCTGCAGAGAGCAGAGTTAAGCATAGTGTCCCCCAAGCATTGAAGTTTGATGATACCTACTAATGCTACGTACACAAATGCGACAACGATCGTTCGTTGAGAACGACGAACGAACTTTTAATTGATGAAAGAACGACCTAAGTAAAGATAGTTTTAAAAGGTGTGTAACGATCTGATCGTTAGAACGAACGTTACATCACGTAAAGCAACTATTGCGCCTGCGCTTAAAAATGAAAAGTTTCACAGAGAAATAGTGAAATGCGCATGTCAAGCCTAGTACGAACGACCGTTTCCAACGATGTACTACTTTTGCGAACGATCGTCGTTGGTTAAAATCCGCCGAGACAGAACTTTCTTTTGTAGCGATTTGGCTCGTTCGTCGTTTGCCTTAATAGTCGGTGGTTCGTTTTTTTTCACGATCGTCGTTGGTAAAGATCGGGGAATGATCGTTACAAACGACTATAGTCGCATGTGTGTACACACCTTTAGACACCATGCTTACCAAGTAGTTAAAGCATCTTGGTCTCTCTGCAAAATCAGCACTGATCCTCCCATGTGTATCCCTCTCCAGGACAAGAAGGATACCTGCAGGTGATTCTGCATTTAGTCTGCCTACTGCATTACTACTGCCTGGCTCAAAGCAGTGTGGAGCCGCAAGTGCTGGCATTGTTGAGACCTGTTTACCTCATACATTTTATGAAATCAGGCTTCAGGGGTTGTAAAACAAGGCTTTGCTGTCCAGGTTCAACCTGCGGGCCATAGTTTAAGGTACGGTTTACATTGGATCAAAAACTGATCTGCATAAAAATGGATCCGTGAAAGGGATTAGTCTTTGATCCGCGACCCTCCAATCTGTGCACCATAATTGCAAGGGGTCCGTTGATTTGGAAAAATCGCTCCCTTACCAAATTTGCAGCCCGTTCAGTGAACTGTATGAAATGGTCAGTTTGAACAGAGTAATGTAAATAAATCCATTGGTTCATATTGGATAAGTTAGCATCATTTAGGATCCGGTACGATCAGCTACAGACTGTTTTAAATGCCAATGTGAACCGGGCCCAAGCATCTCAGTTCTGGCACTGGGTGGGGGACAGAGGGTTTCTAAAAAGTTTTGCTGGACAGGCGGTGTAAGAGAAGGGTAGAGAATGCCAGAGAACACAAGAACTCCTGCAGACCTTATCTGTTTTTTTTTTTTTTTTTTATGGGGGGGGGGGGGTTCTATCTACTTCTTCTTTATCTACTATTAGCTGAATAAAATTGTGTAAGGTCAGCAGCCCACTACCTCAATTTCTGCAGTGATTTCCAGTTCTTTTCTAAGCATTTTTTTGTACTTGTGTTTGCAGAGTGATTGCGATTTGTAGACTTTTTTTGGTCGGGGTAGTGAAATGAATCCAAAAATGCTTTTGCTAAATCGCTTTTGTCCAGCAATTGCAATGGGATTTTGCCGCGTTTATATCTTTTGTATTGGAGTGCACTTGTTCCAAAAATGCTGGAGGGACCCGCGATTACAATTTCCCTAATTGCAATCGCTCCTGTGGGTTTGCGGCTATCAACTTTCATTAGTCTATTGTTTTTGGAATTGCCAGCGATCGCCAGCGGCTCCAAAGTGCGGCTAAAAGTACTCTAGAAGGGCCATAGCCCTTACCCTTGCCAGGGTCATAACTGAACATGGAGCTTCTGTGAGATAAGTTAATTAGTTCTGTGGCTGCACTTTTTTCATAAATAATTTTGATATACGCCACAGAATAGCAGACAGGTTTTTTTCTTTTTGAATCCAATCTACCGTAGTTTTGCTAGATCAGTTATGTTCTTCAGTATTCCCCAACCTTTATAGGTCATCCCTAACGCCAATCGCTGTTTATAAATCTTAGGCTCTTTTTCAACGAATAAAAAATATATGAAATCTAGGTGAGTAAAATTGCAAATGTACTCTCTTTAGTTTACATAAAATAGATGCATTTCTAATAAGGGTAGTAATCAACTCTTAATTCTATTCCAGGAGGTTTCTTTGCACTGAATGGCAGTTCCTGCAGAGAGACATAATAATGCTCAGTTGTCATCTGTCCATCCAGATGGTGTCACAAAAGATGCTACATGTCATTGTTTTATAATTACATAGCTTCCAAATGGTGCTTCTTTTGTACTATCAGGTCTGTGTCTGCCTGGATCCAAGCTGTGAATCTTACTACTTGAAATGCATGAAAATGCATGAATAAAAAAAATGGGTTTGTGAGTTGCTGTGCATTTCTGTGCATGAGTTTTAACTCCTGATGAGTTGAAATGCACTGCACTGCAACTTACTGTTGTAGTGTGAATGATAGGCCCAGTCCACACCAAAAAGCGCTAGCGCAATCACAAACGCTCAACGCTATTTGGAATGATCTTTTTAAATTTTTTGGAGCGATTCTAGGCATGTGCAGAGCGATTTTCTACACATGCCAAGCGTTTTTTGGAGCATTTTGGTGTAGCATTTTTTATTTTTTGTTACAGTAGAGCTGTAGCTGAACAGCTTTTGTAACAAAAACGCTTGGAAAATCGCTCTGATCTAGCACTTTTCAGAGCGATTTTCCACTATCCTATACTTTACATTTAGGTAGAAATGCTGTAGAGATCCGCAAAAATGCTGCAGTACCTGAGTTTGCTTTTTGGGAAAAAGACAAACCGCTCTGGTGTGCATCATCCCATTACAAGCCAATGGCTTTTCAACCCGCAATCATTTTTAAAGAGTACCTGTCGGGCATAAAATCAAAAATCAATTCTTTATTTTTATCTGGTAAACAAGTACAGGATGCTAATCAGGCAATCCAAAAGTTAAAATCACTATTACTTTCCTTGCTTATAAATTATCATCCCCCAGTTTACATGACTCTTATTTGGTACACAGAAAATTTGGTACACAGAAGAGCAGTTGCACGGCATGCTGGGTTGTCTTTTTTTGCTTCTCTACTTATTCTCAGGCTTAACAAATGCAGCCTGATTGGCTGAAGCCTCTTTCCCTCCTGTTTTCCCCTCCCACACCTCTGTTCCTCTCTGATTGGCCAAAATTTCTCAGGCTAAAACAATGCACTTTCTATAGGGAAGGGCGGGCAAATCAGGCAAAGGAGACTAAGGGCGGATATTACATCACGACTGGCTTCAAAATAGCCAGAGTAAATATGGAAACTGTTTTGAATAGGATTCTCTACTTTTCCTTTATAAAATTCACAGGAATCATAACGTGGACAGTGCAATACATATGTAATGTAAGTAGAGCAAGTACTTATCTACTTATATATTTGTTTTTTTTTCCTGAGATAGTATGGCTGACAGCTCCTCTTTAAACCTGTGGACCCGCTACTCCCACCTGCCTCGCGGCCCCAGGTCATTCCTGCTCCGCTGGCCGCTATGCTGCATTGGTCGCCGACGAATCGAACGCCGCTAGCAATGCGCCATTTTCTAGCGGCCCACTAGATGGCAATAGAAACACTCCCTGGTTTACCAGGAAGTATTTCAAATTTTTTTTTTACTTTCATGTACGTTATTTATTATGAATGAACATGGCCCCTGATTGGGGTCATGTCCATTCATTACAGGCATTGCGATTGGTTCAGGAAAGCCTTGCTTCCCTTCCCCAATCACTGATACGGAAATGCCACCGAGTCCGAGCGGTGGTCACAAGCGCATGCACGCGCACCCACCACTTAAACACTGGAAGCAGATACGCATCCAGTTAGACTTCAGTGGTGCCTATCTGGACGAGTCTACTGAAGAGGTTAACATAGAAACTGACATCAGTAAATTCCTGCATATTTTTTTTTACCTTCCCCACTCTAGCCAAAATTTGGAAAAGATAAAAGCAAGTTCCCTAAAATGTTACAATCACCCCCACCCTTAGCCATTGAAATGAAATAAAGCAGTTTTGAGAAAAAAAGCACCCCCACTTTTCTCCTGGCAGACTTGAAATGCCAGAGCTGCAGTTACTAGGACTCGCTTTAAAGGCAGTAGTTGTGTTAGGGAGTCTTGCCCAAGGTCTCCTTACTGAATAGATGCTGGCTTACTGAACAAGAAGAGCTAAGATTCAAATCCAGCACTCCTGTTTTAGAGGCAGAGTGCTTAACCAGTACACTGTCGAGCCACTAAAAAAGGGAGACACTGATATAGTGTAGTATGTACTAGAAATATGTGTATGACAAAGTATATAGTAAATACTCACAAACCAGGGTTACCATCCAGATAACCACTATATAGGCAGGTGGGGAGATTAGACCTGTCTCCACTCAGGATTAAGAAGTCACTCTCTGTGGATTGGAAAAAGGGGGCCAACACCCCACCACCAAGGGTGGACTCAAGTAGCGTACATGTGGATAGAGGCGTCAGAACGATAAATGTCACTAAAAATAGAGGAGGCAGTGGTGGACTTACCTCCTCAAAGTAAACACCAGATGGTGCTGATAGTATTTAACAAAAACAATTTATTTCCATACTCCAGCCATTGCTAGAGCTAGGTATAGATGCTGGATTAAATTTGACTAAGTTGAGAATCTTGCATCTGGCTCAGAACTTTAGCAATACCGACTCTGTCATGAGCCACGAATCATCCATCCTCTCCCCTCCACAACAACAGGTACATTGCTAGCTTCTCTATTCTAGTGATGCATCTGTACAGCACTCAGCCCTGAACCACCCTAAGGATTGAGTCCTGATCCCTGCGAGTGACAGTACACATACATGTATAAGACTTAGGAGAAGCCCCTGTCTTCTTCAGTACTTCAGACCTCCTCCTACCCTTCCTATTCATTGGTTACTTTTTCAGTTAACCCTTATTACAGAATCTCCAGAAAGGTAGGGAGAGCAATCAACCATGTTCATAAGATAATTATGTAAATAAACTCACAAAAGAACAGGCACACACAGTCAGAGGTTAATCCAGGCTGTTCTCCTGACTTGTTCCACTCAGAGAGCATCCATGCATGAACAAATGTAACCAATGGTAACCTGCTCAGGTTAGGTTCTCCTGAGTCGCTGCTGCTGTACACCTGATGAAGGGGGTTACCCCGAAACATGTTGTGTATTTGCTAAAGTTTAGATAAAAGCAAGTTAAAAAGCCTGTTGTGTGCCTTCTCACTTGTTTATTAGCATACATGCATGGACAACGTCAGGCATCACAACACCCTATATGAATAAAGTGGTCTTGAAGTACAGCTGCAATCAGGGGAGGACTGGGACCTTTTGGCCTGGGGGGAAAATACAAACTAGAGGCCCGTTTTCACGGCAGCCTGAGCCCAAATGACATCACACACGTGCCCCATGTGCTATATGCCGGTAGTCACGTGGGAAATACACAGGGGCGTAGCAATAGGGGGTGCAGAGGTAGCGCCTGCATCGGGGCCCTTGGGCCAGAGGGGCCCCGAAGGGCTCTCCCTCATCTACATTATTACCTCTCTATTGGTCCTGTGCTCATAATAATCATTTCTATAGATGCTGTGAATAGTAGTAATCACTAACAAACTGTTTCCCAGCCTCTTCTTGCACCTCTGACACTGTAGTTGCCATTGGCAGGTTTTGGCATGCCGTATCAATTGTTATGTATAGAGTGCTTGGGGGGCCCCATGTAAAACTTGCATCGGGGCCTACAGCTCCTTAGCTACGCCACTGGAAATACAGCAAGGACACTCAAGGGAGAGCATGACAGGCAAAGTATAAATGCACTGGCACCGGGGGGCACATAATACATTTTGAGTTACAACAGTTTCTATCTCTTACACAAGTCCTGCAAGCAGCCCTTCTGGAGTCTAGAGACTGTCGAAAACTTTTCAACCTAGACAACATCTTATGTAGCTGTGCACATGCAGTTAACATGGTTGGAGACCAGACAGATTTTTTTCCCACGGACCCTGCAGGCAAGCCTCTGCTCTGTATCATGCTGTGTATATTTACTAGCTTGCCCACCCTGCAATTTCTCTTCAATTGGGCGTTTATTTCCCTCATTCAGCCTAGTATTTCACATTGCCTTACACAAAAACCTGAATTCACCAGGCACAGTGCCAGCCCTAAATCATTAAATGAGAGGCAGCCTGGGGGGAAATCTCCCCCCTTCCCCCCTGGCCAGTCCTCCCCTGGCTGCAATGTCTAATGAAAACTGTTCCTAATAATAATGGAATACTCCTTTTCTGTAATTGGAGTTACTCTACAAGCTAATAGCTATAATATTCCTTTTGCGTGCATAGCAGCATATTAGCTGTGTGACTCAGAGATTAATTTGATTGTTATAATTTCATAAACTTATGATTCTCTGGTAATTCATTGTGCAGCAAAATGTACAGTACTGGGCTCCAGTGTGGTGGTAGGTGGTAGATGGTGGAGCGGGCATAGATATCTTATAGCCTACGGGCTTGATTCACTAACCGGCGCTAAGTGTTAGCGCCGGAGTAAAAAAGAGTTTTCCGGTGCTAAGCCGGTTAGTGTGCCTTATCTGAGGTTAGTGTGCCTTATCTAAACATAGTGCCCCTTAAGTAGCTTTGTGCACACTAAATAGCTTTGTGCACACTAAAAGATGCACAAAGCTACATTGCACACTGCAGATAAGGCACACTAACTCAGATAAGGCACACTAACCTCAGATAACCTCAGATAAGGTTAGCGCTGTAGTTTGTGCCCACTAAGTGATAAGGCACACTAACCGGCTTAGCGCCGGTTAGTGAATCAAGCCCTACTGCTGCTGTAAGTTCATGATTTTAATGTGGTAGTTTAGTTTATCAATTATTCACTCTCAAGGTGCAACCCTTACACAGAATGTTATAGAAGTTGCCTACTAATAAATCTCTGTTGCCTGGTGCATACAAATATTGGCTCTACTAAACTTTTCAGGAATATCCCATGGTGTTACTCATACGCTGCCCAAGAATCTGAGTGTCAATTATATTTATTAGCAGTGTGTCATGCATTCTTTATGATCGTATTACCACACATTTAAAAATAATTTTAGAACTTGAAATGTTTTAAATGCTGGACAGTTACTACCATTGCCAACATTTGATTTCCATATACTGTATGATGATTTCTTTTTTATATTGCTTCTAAAAGAACCACTAACATTATTACCAGTAACATTTAAAATAAATGTTTGCACATTTATACTGTATAAGAGGTACATTTATCCTCACATAAAATGCAGTGTAAGTGACTTGTTTCTTGTGTTACTGTCACATATAGTGGGGAGTAGTAATAGGACTCCCTGTACCTCCTTCCTGATGGTGGATTTTCTTTGTTTCAAAAGCAATGGTTGTTTTCCTCTCATTAATGCAATACTATTTATTTGATTATAACCACAATGGTCTTTGCAAAGTCTTAAAGCGAACCTCTGTCAGAATAAGCAACAGAGGTTATTAAAGGGGAACTTCAGCCTAAGCAAACATACTGTCATTAAGTTACATTAGTTATGTTAATTAAAACAGATAGGTAATATAATCTCTTATTATTATTATTATTATTTAGTATTTATATAGCGCCGACATATTACGCAGCGCAGTACAGTGTGTATATATATATCTTGTCACTAACGGTCCCTCAAAGGAGCTCACAATCTAATTCCTACCATTGCCATATGTCTATATTATGTAGTGTAAGTACTGAAGTCTAGGACCAATTTTACTGGGAGCCAATTAACTTATCTGTATGTTTTTGGAATGTGGGAGGAAACCGGAGTGCCCGGAGGAAACACACGCAGACACGGAGAGAACATACAAACTCTTTGCAGATAGTGCCCTGGCTGGGATTCGAACCAGGGACCCAGCGCTGCAAGGCGAGAGAGCTAACCACTACGCCACCGTGCTGCCCACACCATGCTGCTCTTACCCACCCTGTTTTAAAAGAACCGGCAAATGTTTGTGATTTCATGGGGGCAGCCATTCTTTTTAATGGGGGCAGCCATATTTTTGGTTGAAAGGAGGTGACAGGGAACATGAGACACAGTTCTAACTGTCCTGTATCCTGATCACCCATCCCAGCTGCGCGCACTAGGCTGTAAATCTCAAATTCACAATTAAAAAAAAAAAAATTGCGCAAAAACAGCAGAAGGAGAACAACAACTTCAAAAATCCCATCATGTTTTGCACTGCATCAGGGGAAAAATGCCTGGGCAGTTTTCTTCTGTGCAGCTAAAAATGAGGCTTGTGTAAGAAAAACAAAGTTCTGATGCTGTGAAACTGTTAAAGAAACACCAAGCCTTTACAGTGCTGCTGAGTAGATTTTTAGTCTGGAGGTTCACTTTAAAAAGCAGGTCTTGCTAATTGGCCACACTCCCTCCTGCAAAACTGTGATCCCTTGTTTTGCCCTTGCAAAAACTGCTAAGGAGTGTGTAGTATGTTGATGGGTGATGTCTCTTAAAGCAGCCAAGTAGTTGTGGCCTGGGGGGGTGCAGTGTTTGTGCCTGCGTCTCAGAGCCGGCCGCTTGTCAAGAGGGGACCGTCTTCCACCCTCTTCCCTTCTTTTTCATGACCTGTTCCCTGCTTTGCTTCACCTTGCAACAATGTGATGGAGTCTAAAACTGCCTAGACCATAGTAAATGTTTCTGAGAATTCAAAAAGTTCAAGTTGGGCCCTCTGAACAACCTTACTGGTCCATTGGCTTGGCTGACAGGAACTTGGAAGGGTCTATGCAAAAATGATTTTTAAATGATTTTTAAAGAAAGATTACAGAGAGGTTTGTTTAAAAAAATCATTGCACTTTCTAGAACTGCTGCTGCAAAGTGACTAAGCTATAGGTGAAGACTACATTTTTTGCTTCACTGTTGCTTTAAGGGGTGTATTGTAGTACCTCAGCTGATAAATGATCCTATTGCTAATAAAAATTTTGCAGACTGCTCATCAATGTCAACCAGAAGTACCTTGCAAACGCTTTATTCTGGAAACAGTGACAGCCCAAATGACTGGATGTTATTGCTTGTCTTCAAGCTCTGCAGAAGACAACTGAAGAAATTATTCTCCAGTTTGTGTACTTGCCTGCAATAATAACATAAAACATTTTGTAGGTGCATAAGTAAATAGTAATACAAAATATATATATATATGTGAATATGGGTTTCCAACACCTGCTTTTGACAGGACTCCCTAGCATTCAAGCCATAAACACTGTTGCTGATGACATTGCAGTTTGCATTCACAGGCACAATCTTGGATTGGGGGAGGTGGAGTCTTGAGGCGGAGTCCTCCCCCCAACCTATTTTGTTTTCCTTCCATTTTTATTCTTGATTGAATTCTTCGAGCATCTTGTACTTTTGAGGGTACTGTTTTTTTCTGAATGGTATGGTGATGTTTTTTTTTTTTGTTTGTTTGGTTTTTTTTTTCCCTGTAAATTTTAACTTGAAGGTACGCTTCTAGAGGCCATTTATATTGCATCATTTGTCTCCCACCTTTTCCTGATTCCTAACTTGACAATTTCAGCACATCTAAGGCATGATTTACCTTAGGAGAAATTGAGGAAAGAAAAATTGTTGATGCAGTGAACAGCCACCAGCTAGACTACAGCTATAATTTTGCTAGTGCAGGATAGAAACTGAGAAGGATATCTTAATCAGGGTTTCTCTGGTAATCTCTACTAGTGAGCAGAAAGACCTGTAATGCTTGTCTACGTGTAATTAAAAACTGATATCTCATTTGCATACATTTTTAGTAGTCTTACAGATTAGGCTTAGCAGTTTGCAGAGGTGCTGCGATGGGACTTCACAGCTTTATGTATGGTTGCAAATCATTACAGCTGAGACCTCTGCTTTTAATTGCAATTAGGCACATACATTTACTAGACCTTTCGCTGAATAGCTTAGAACGAGATGGGGGTATTATTCTTAACCCCATGAGGACCAGAGCAAGTTTAGCATCATAGCTCTGCCTTAGTTTAACTAGTAATAAGCTAAGCATTCAGTTATTTATTTCTTATATTTTCATAGCACCAAAGACATATATGGCATGATGCAGCTGCAGTTATCATTAGCATTAAGAAATAGCAATAGACTTTACACACACAAACATGTGTAATTTCATGATTCCGTTGTAAAAAAAAATAATTACCATGTAAATGGCAAGGACTTGCTTACAAGATACCACGCACACAAACTACCCCGAAGTTACTACTCCCTCCATGCAGACAGATATTCCCCAGGGCAGTAGGAGTCTGAAAGTGTAGAACGTTGCCTTCTGAGCAGTAGCAACTTACATTGGATGTACCTTACTGGCTGTGATAACTTCTACCATTTCCCACTATAGAACAACATTGTCTGGTATTAGGTCATGGCACGTTTCCACCTGCTTGTGCTTTTGAAAAGGATAAGAGGGTGACCTTCGGGGGAATATGGAAGCCCCTTTTAATAAAGGTTCCCAGATATCAGCTCTTCCTCGCCCAGGTGAAATGAGTCCAGCGTATGCCAGTATCCTTGACCCATTCCCACAAATGGTTATTATAAAAAAAAGAGAGAGAAAGAAAAAAACTTTAAATGAACAAGTGGCATGAAACAAGTTGAGCTTTTAATAATGACTGCTGCTTTCATTTAGGCCATTTATAAAAGGGTCAGACTGCATTTGATGGATTATCCCTCACACTGTGGTCTTTCACTTGTAGTTAGAAACAAATTAAGCAGCTCTATTGGAACTGAAAGGGACCACACAATTGATTGTTTGTTTGTTTTCCTGTTAAAATAACAAACATTGTAAATGTGCCTTTGAAATTCTAAAATAATCAGATTATTACCGTTAGTTTATATTTGGATTCATAATGTTTTGTGATATTGAAGATTTTATTTATCTCTTTCTTATTCAATGTAATAATTTGGATGCTCTCTTTGCCCCTCTGACTACCACAAGCAAGAACAAGAATGTAACCCTCTGTGAGTTGGGCAGGGCGCACTTTTGTCAATGATATTGCAGGTCTACGATCACATTTTTGTTTGTGTCTTTTTTTACTTGTGATTTTTGGATTTGCGGTCGATTGCAATAGAATTGGTTGCAGTATGCAGTGTGCAGAAGTGTGTGCAGTATGCAGAAAAAGGCAGAAAGCTATCAGATTTTTTTACCATGGAGAAAAAATGCAAAAATGATTTGCAAGAGGCTCATCGACCATTGTATCATCTCCAATGCTTTGTTTCTTGCTATGCTACACCCACAATTCTAAAAAGTGTGCTCCCTGGAATGGATATGGAGCATTTTAATGCTAGAGTCTTAACCTAGCAAATCAAGTAAAGGAAAATGTAACCATGCTGCATAAAGAGAGCTGCCCTTGTGGATTTTGCTGTTGTCATGGTCACTTTGCATACCTCACAACGTTTTGAGATGAGAAAGAGGGACATTTAAGCCACACCCCTGCCACACCCCTGATCACGCCCCGTCACACCCCTAGTCACGCCATACCATATATACCAATATTTTAATAGAAAAATATTTTGTTTTATAATCAAACCACACTGGTCCTTTCTATCCTGGTTCATTTTCCTTCATGTTAACATTTTAAACATTTTTAAATTAGTAATATATCAATTTAAAGGATGGGAATAAGGGTTAGAGTCAATCAAACATTTTTTTAGTAGAGAAATATATATATTTACATAGAAAGAGGGACAAAGTCCTGAAAAAGGGACAATTGAGGAGGAAAGAGGGACAGAGGGACAGGGCTCCCAAAAAGGGACTGTCCCTCTGAAAGAGGGACAGTTGGGAGCTATGACTTTGTTTTTGAGGGCATTGAATGATGAGAGCAACTAGTTGCTGATATACTGTATATTTCCGCTTTCTGTACCAGCGTCTCCAAGACAGAAATTGAGGAAAATTTTCCTAAGTGGGAGTTGACAATATAAAATGTTTATTTATTTATTTTCATATTTATAAAGAGGTGAAATCTTCTGCAGTGTTTTATATAGTATATAGTCTTGCCACTAGCTGTCCCTCAGAAGGGCTTCAATGTTTTCTTTTTTATTTTGTTTTTTGGAGATATATTATTACTATTATTATTTATTGTATTTATAAAGTGCCAACATATTACACAGTGCTGAACATTAGTTTAGGTTACAGACAATATTTAGGGGTGACATACAGCAATATGACAATACAGGAATACAAGAAAACCAGATCACACAGCACAGTATGAGTACCAGGTAATGCTTAGTCAGTCACTGGAGGGGAGCATGGAGATTAGGCAAGTTATGTTCACTCAGATGCATAGCATGGGTTTACAGTAATGGAGGTGCATGATCAGGTAGGACACAAAAGGAGGAGGACCCTGCCCAAAGGCTTACAATCTAGATAATGTAGTATAGAGATATTAATATTATATATATATATATATATTATAGAGATATTATATAATATAGAGATATTGTTGCAGCTAGGCAATAAACTAAACATGCATAAAGATGTCGTTTTTACTCACTGTTTTGTAGCAACGTCGTGTTTGATTTTTATTTTGTCAAAGCCGTAAAAGCAAAGTAATTATGTACCATATTTTTTGTTGCAATGAATGGTTCTGCGTCAGTGTCCAGTGTTTATTAATGGTCTGTTTTCTGTGTGGTTAATGGGATACTGTGTCTATGTTAAAACTGGGAATTGTTGTATTGGAAATGTTTCCTCCTCCATGCATTTGTCTTGGCATACTGTACCTTCTTCCTGCCTGAAATTGAGT
Organism: Hyperolius riggenbachi; assembly: GCF_040937935.1. NCBI lineage: Eukaryota > Metazoa > Chordata > Amphibia > Anura > Hyperoliidae > Hyperolius > Hyperolius riggenbachi. The sequence continues at coordinate 309,036,141 of NC_090650.1, read as the reverse complement.
GCAAACCTAATAATAGTGTGCTCATATCCCATTGGCAGCCGGCTGGAAATGGAAGGAGTCAAAGGATTCTATCTTAGGAGAAACATTTGAAACTTTATATCTTCACTAAGTTGCCATCTAAATAACAGTAAATGACATTATTACGCACTTGTCTTGTCTCCTGTTATAACTGTGTCCTTGCATCACAACAAAGTGACAAGGATTGCTTGCAGCCACTGTACACTGAGCTTAATTCTGTGTCTGCAGAAACCTGTTATTTCACACTACAGAACAAATGAAAGTGTATAACAGGCCAAAAGCAAAGCACAGCAGACAGTTTTTCAGTGTGGCGGCCGATGAAAGGTTAAATCCGTTTGGTCATTATAGATTATACAGTGTAGCTGGCATTTTCTTTATGTTGGCCATGCTAAGCCTATACTTATAATTTTCCTTCTTAAAACAGAAGGTATTTGCAATAATTCAGTGGAGTGATTCATCATAGGAAACTGTACTTGCTCATTTGAAGCTGAATTATAATATCTTCGGTTTTAAGAAGACAAATTACACTCAGTGAGGCTTTTCAGTCTCTTTTAGCCCTTTGTATTTTCCTAGTGGTTCTGGGTCACCATGCGCTGTCTGGGTATTCTGTAGTACTGATCCAAAGCCCCATCCCATCGAGCCATATCAATCCATGCCATGCACTGATGAGGAACAGAAAGTGGAGAACATACAAAATCCTGCAAGTTGACCTGAATTATCTATTAGGGGGCAATAGCTGGATCATAGCAGGGCAAGAATTACTGGGAAGTTAGTGAAATGCTATTTGTCATCATATGTATGTGCCCACATTCAAAACTGAAAAAAAAATTCTAGACAATCTAATAAAGAAGTGTTCCTTCCAGGTGCGTGCATGGAAATGAAATACAGCGACCATTTCACTGACATTATAGCAGTCCTTATTCTGTTATGGTGAAAGCTACAAACACTCGGCATATCAAAGACAGTTCTTATAAATTAAGGCAACGTTTGTTAGAGCACTAAGGAGAACGTCAATAAATTAGGCCTTTGAGGTCTAAGCAGTAGTTTATAATCAGTATACTGTTTTGACCTATGGATATGAAGTTTCGCTTTTAGTTAGTACCCTGGCTCAGAGCCCTTATGGCACTCTTTCTCTCTCAATGTGAGCTACTCTTACCATCTGCAATATTGATTAACAAATGGTGGTCCACCATACACTCTATAGTGGATGGCCAAGTACATACACTGGTAGGCCACAGTACTAGGGTTACTTTCTTGCCTATGGAATAATGTACCAGCATGGTAGCAGTTAGTTCCTGGCATCATGTCTTTCAGACACTGATATGAAGGCACAATCTGGATTCCAGTACATCTTCCAGGCACTACTAACCTGTCCTGATAGCCTTCCAGGACACCTTACTACAATATCCTTTGTATGACAGACCTTTCCTTCACTCCATTTGCTGAATCTCTAGCAGTTTCCCACTTATGGCATCTGTTAATTGTGTTACTGAAGTCAGGAATGCTTCCGGAGGTTTCTTTATATTAACTTTGACATATTTCCCAACAGGATGAACTTGATGAGCTGCGAGCAGAAATGGAGGAGATGCGTGACAGCTATCTGGAGGAAGATGTTTATCAGTTGCAGGAGCTCCGAAGGGAGCTTGACCGAGCCAATAAGAACTGCCGCATATTGCAGTATCGCCTCAGGAAAGCAGAGCAAAAAAGCTTAAAAGTTGCACAGACCGGCCAAGTGGATGGGGAGCTCATCAGGAGTCTTGAGCAAGACTTAAAGGTACATGTTATATTATGAATTATTTTATTTTAGCTTGATGATTTATTTTCTGCAATATGTTAGAAGTGGCTTGTGCATTACATGCTGTAAACATGCAGTATGCTTGTATAATCTCCCAGAAACCTGTCAGAAACATGAACCCTTATGTATTCCATTTGTGTTCAAAGGGAACCTGAAGTGAGCGGTATATTGAGGCTGCCATATTTTTTTCCTTTTAAACAATGAAAGTTCTCTGACAGCCCTACTGATTATTCTGGCATTAGTTGTGCCTGTATCACACACAAACATGCAGCTAATCTTGTCAGATGTTTGTCAGAAACGCCTGATCTGCATGCTTGTTCAGGGTCTATGGCTAAAAGTATTAGAGGGGGAGGATCAACAGTACACCCAGACAATTAGTAATGTCTAAAATTTAAAAATGTGCCAGCCTCTATATCTCTCTCTCTTCAGGTTTTTGTAAAAGGAAACCTGAGACCAAATAAGTCTGAGGTTTTATACTTACCTGGGGCTTCCTCCAGCCCCATTGAGGCTACTCGGTCTCTTGCCGCCTCCCCGGGCCACTCCTGTCTACCGTTATATGGCCTGGTACTTTGGTTACGTCGCAGTTCGATGTACATGCCCGGCCATGTGCGCTCCCCCATAGCACTCCTGAGGCTGGGAGCAATCTGCTCCTGTGCAGTAGATGGTGAGGAACCATGCGGTCTCAAGGGGCTGGAGGAAGCCCCAGGTAAGTATAAAACCTTGTTTGGTCTCAGGTACACTTTAAAGGAAGACCTTCTGCACGAGAGCCCATAGACACCAGTCATCCTTCTCCTTGTTGTACTGTAAGAATAGAAGTAGATATTATTGGTCTCTGAGTCCTGCTAAGAAAATACAGCAGTGAGCACCACAGCTGTAAAAGCTGCATGAACAAAAATTTAAATAGGTGCTTTAGTTTAAACTTTTGCTAAGAATATGCAGTTTCACTTGAAGCTGATTTATTTACTTACATAGTTTTAGATATTGGAAACGTGAACAGAAAGCTGATCTGCAATGTTTGTACTGTACTTCTAACATGACCAGCCATTAGGGGGCCGTCAGGAAATGCTTTTCATGGCTTTCTTTTTATTGGCACTACTTTGGCTCCCATTAATTAAGCATGATTAATTCCCACAGACAGACAAAGCTAACAGTATTTCTCCAGCCTTTGGAACACATATAATACAGAATGATTTTGTTTAGAACTCTGTGACACTGGAGTGCTTTTTGTCAGTTATAAACGGCTTCCTCGGAATTGTTGGTAGGAGGTTTTCCTCTCACAAGCTGTAATATTATGATTTGGCAAACTGTATCTTATTAGGCCTTGCTTTTAGCACTGCGCTCACACATCAAGCGCCAAGTCCTTATTTCCATAGTTGAGCAGCAACATTGGGTCATTATGTAACATGCAGAAATTGAGGTCCAGAAATGCCAACACCCAGTAATGGTGGGATAAATATTTGGTGTACGTGCTCTTTATTAATTACCCAACTGCCCTTCCTCTAGTATAACTGCTGTGTCCGAGTAGATAGAAAACAGATGGCAGTCTGCTCAGTTTATAGTATGTGTGGCCTCTCATCACAAATTGTTTCAGACTGCTCAGAGATGAGTATACATTGGTACATGAAGAAAGCCTGTAACTAAAAAAAAGTTCCCCTGGGGGGTACTCACCTCGGGTGGAGGAAGCTTCCGGATCCTATCGAGGCTTCCCCCGTCCTCTTTTTTTTTTGTTACAGAGTCTCTTTAATGATATGGGCACACCTTACACATCAGGGTGAACACACATTACACATTGGGGACTGCTATTGCGGAGGGGGGGAGTTCAAAGCACATAAAGAAGGGATCATTACCACTACAGCACCAATAAAGGCGTTACTTTATGAGCTGGGCGCAAGGGTAAAAGCAAAATATTGGCTCACCCTGCTGCTGCTCAATTCCCCAGCGGTTGGGGCGGTTGCAGGCTCTGCATCCCCTATTGCTACACAACTGCTGTATCTTCCTTTTGTCTCTAGTCTAGGCTGAGTGTAAAGTTTATCATTTCAGGAAACTGAGCTGTGGAAAACACATCCAGAACAAGACATCACATTTGTCTCTGACTATTTTGTTGCGAGCTTCAATAAAGCTGAATTTGATTGCTAAGTAATTGTATACTGTGACATGAGGAAGCCATAAGACGGAAATAAAAAAAAACACTTGTGTTATGATGTGGCTACTGCTGCTCTAGAACCTTTAGTTAAGCAGTATATATTACTATATTATCCGGAGTAATTCTCTAAGGGTTGAGTTCACTTTGTTTTAATATCAATAAACTATGGACAGTACCGCCCTCAAATCTGATTTCCATGAGATGAGGGGGGCTGACTTGTCCATACAAATGCAGTTGGAGGGCTGCATGCTTAAAGGCCATCAGAAAACCCCAATGTGGCATCTGGGGAAGAGTATAGGCTGGGCAGCTTGTCTGTTGAGGCATGCAGCATGGCCGAGATCTGGCCTGGTTTGACTGCCTGTAACCATTGTCACACTGACTTGTAAACACCTAGTAACTGCAATATGTGGTTTACAGCAACTGTTTATCAACTGTCAGTATGGATTTGGCCCATAGCAGACAAGTTATCAAACATTTTTCCTGAGGCCTTCCATGAAAAAAGTCTTTCTTATCTATAAAGAGTAAGGGGTGCAAAAGGAGTGGCTTGGACTCCGTCTTAATATTAATAAGGATATAGTGTACTTTCATATTGCATCGGTTTTGGGGTATTGCAAATCACAATATAATCTCAACAAGATGCAATTATATCTGAGTGGTACATTCATATTGGTGCATTAGTGGCACGGTGGGGCGTATTCTGTTGGAAGAATGCATGCTTGTGCGTTCACTGTAGAACGTGCGTGATTACAGTTGCAGTGAAGTATACTTTTGTGCACCACGTGCCTTACTGTGTGCGTCACATTGCACTTGTAACGTGCAATGTAACTTTTCAACACTGTTGCAATGTGATTATGTTTTTCAGAATGTAAGTAGTGTGAAAATACCTTAAGGCCACGTTCACAGTGGGGCATTGCGTTGTGTTCCCATAACTAAACGGACAACTCATCCCATACGTTTAGGCTGTGTTGCACCGCATACAGTGAAGTATACAGTCAACAAAAGTATGCTTCGTTTTTACTGTTTACGCGTGCCATTAGTGGTAACATACTGCATGCAGTGCATTAACCATACCACAACCTGTTATGCCGCAACACACCAACCGCACTGTGAATGTTGCAGAAGTGGTGAATTGCAGTGCAGTGCAGACACGTTACAATGCAGGCTTTACACAGCACCGCAATGCATCACTGTGAAATGTGTAAACACTTTTATGAACATAGTGTATCTATGCAGCAGTGGCTAATGCAGGGGTCCCCAAACTTTCTCGGTCAAGGGCCGGGTCAACATACTTCAGACTGCTGGGGGGCCAGAACATATATAAAATGATGTTGAAAAACATTACATTGAATCTAGGTATTGATTCCCTTCAATCATTCCCAGAGGAGAACTCCCAGCAGCAGTCATTCAGTCATGTGGCACCCGAAGAACATCTTTGTGCACCAGACAGTGAAGCATACCCAGGTGACAACCTGTCTTCCAGTTGGACAGCAGTGTCACCTGATGCAGAATTGGATGCCAGCGAATTACTGCTCACTGGCTTCTACAGTATGTGGATGGGTGGTGCAAACACTGCTATTCTATATGCGGGCCTCCGATATTTAAAGGTGCAGTGGGCCGTATCTAGAAGTAATACATTTTGTGTTTTGGGGGCCAGTGAAAAAGTCTCGGGGGGTCGCATTCGGCCCACGGGCCTTAGTTTGAGGACCACTGGGCTTGGGCTAGTGGTTGCTTTTATTACAAAGCAGAAGTCAAATTTGGCAATTTTTTCATTTTAACAAAGTTCCTTTAACACATTTGGATACTGTATCTGTAATATGCCAGATGTTTAAATATAAATACACAAATTCATACAGCCACATGGAAACAGCTCATATTGTATTTACGCATTGCGTTTTAGAATAAATATGCCAGCGTTACAGACTCTGTGAATACAGTTGCCACAGACAAATGACTCATCCTGGCACTGAGCAGTGATCCTTGTTTTCCCCCCAATGCTTATTGTATAAGGAATAACTTCAAATAGTTCTTTAAATCAGTAGTATACAGAAAAGACATATTACTTGCTTTTATAATCAGTGGATTCCTAATATCAGTCACTCCGATGTTATTAGGACATTTCTCACCTTATGTTTTCCAGACTTTACACTATATAACACCTCTTCAGCACCTAGCGAGTGAAAAAATGCTAAAAATATCACCAGGAAAGTAATATCAACCTTTATCAAAGCTGACTTATTAGAGGTGCACAGTAGCTTAGTGGCTAGCACTCTTCACCCTGCCATGCCAGTCCCAGGTCTGAATCTCAGCCAGGGCAGTTGTTGCATAGAGTTTTTATATACTGTCACCAATTTGTGTTTCCTTCTAAAAACATACTGTTACAGTAATTCATTGAATTTTCCCAATACAGGTAGTCCCCGACTTACGAACGCCCGACTTACGAACGCCCCGCCGATACGAACAGAATGAAATCTGTGTTTCCATGGGAACAAGCCAAATTGGACTTGTAGTTTTTGAGAAAATCGATTTTTAAAAAATTCAAAGAAAAAATGGCTTGTAAAGAGACTCTGAAGCGAGTCTAAATTCTCTTTTTTAACCTGTATTCATGTTAAGCCCCATAAGCCCAGCTAAACCGCCACTATCCCATGGCAAAACAAGGGTTTAATACCCCCCAAATTCCCTCCGTGGTGCCCGGGGAACGCTTCCTGATTGAGGCAGAGCTACAGCCATAAGATCTGCCTCAGGCGCTTCAATCCCCGCTGATCGCCGCCTCTCCCTGGCCCCTCTCAATCTGCCTTCACAGAGAGGGGCAGGGGAGAGGCGAAGATCCACGCGGCGATTGACGTGCATGGAGGCAGAGCTGCAGCTCATAGCTCTGCCTCCATGAGCAGCAAAATCCACAACCAAGAAAGTGGTGGATTTTGCAGGGGGGATTTGGGGGGTTTTGCCGCGGGATACCGGCGGTTTAGCAGGGCTTATGGGGCTTAATATGAATACAGGTTTAAAAAAGAGAATTTATATTCGCTTCAGAGTCTCTTTAAACTTGTATAAGCAGGCATAGAGGGCAGAGGTGACACAGAGGGGGACATTGGAGGCACAGGGGGCACAGAGGAGGTACAGGGGAAAGAGATAGCACATTGTTCTGACTTAAGAACAGATTCAGGTTAAGAACGAACCTACAGTCCCTATCTCGTTTGTTAACCAGGGACTACCTGTATTGGCCGAATGCCTGATACACACGATGCAATTTTTCATTTAGATGCAAGGGAACAAAGCAAAGCTGGCATTCAATGGCAGGCAGTGTGTAAGACAAGTTAAGATCAACAGACCTGTGCTCTCGGAGAGGATAAGTGTCCAATCGGTCCAGTAAGAAGAAGCCGGGTGCTAGGTTCCCAAAAAAAACGTTTAACACATAGCAGACATACAGTGCCCCTTAGAGGGGGAATAGTAATTAACGTCACTGGGAACTTGTGCAGCAGCAGGATAAGCCATACCGGCTGTATCCTGTGCCCAAGTCTCCCGGCGCCGATTACATATGTATGCCAATGAGGGTAATAAAGCTGTGAAGAGCTTTTTTGGAACTTAGTGCCCGGCTTCTTCTTACTGGAAGTAATTTTCCATTATAATGACGGTCGAATCAATTATTTCCAACAGGTGCGATCAGATTTCCGATTGTTTTTCTGATCAATTTTCCTATTACTTCTATACAAAATCGATTTGACTGTCAGTCTGATGGAAAATTGCAACGTGTGTTCAAGGCATTAGACTGTGATATGCACATTAGATTGTGACTATGGTGAGAATTTGATTGCAAACTTCTCTGAAAGGAACACTAGTAACATCACTATGTACGCTGTAAATGCTAAGGAAGATGTCAGCACTAGGTCAATGTATAACAGTAATTTATTATTTCGTGTTCTGTCCAGATCTAGTAACCTTCAATCCTCCTAGCAGTAACCTGTAGAGCTGTAAATTGAAAGTAACAATAAACAATTAAAAGTTGAACCTGTTTGGACAAGTGAAGGGCGTTGTGTGTGTGAAGGGATGAATGGGGGAGGAGGGGAGCTGTGAGTGGGAAGTATGGGGCTTAAATTGAACCTGAACTCTTGCACAGGACACAAGAAAAACAGGACAGAAATGCACCTTGTATGTATTTACTGAGTTTAACCTGTGTAATTCCCTCTCATTTGTGTCTAATCACTAGTTGTAATTTGATCTCCCACCTGTGTCACATGACTGCATATGGCAGATAAGCCCATTTGAAAGCACAAGATGTAAACAATATGTCTGCTTCCATGAATCAGGAAGTAGAAACCGTGCAGATTTATTTTAGGATTTGTTTCAGCTGTAACATAGAAATGTTTTTTTTTTGTTTTTTTTTGTTTAAATGTTATTATGCTGCTGTGTATCTTTTAGAGCAGAGAAGAGTTCTGAAGTCAGGTCCACTTTAATAGTTCACACCGCTTCAACAATAGCCCAAGCTAAAATAAGCTTTGAGGCCACAAAGATGCTGCAGCTTCCTATTTTACTGGGACAATTCCATTAACAGGCATGCGACCATGCAAGGTACCTAGTGACACTTTGCAAAACAATCTGCATATCTCAGCTCTTGTAGGCTCATAAATTCTTGCTTGACCTTTAACTAGGAAAAAAGTAAAGTGACCTATAACCAACATTTTTCCATTGACCTAGTTTCTGTGCACAAAGTTGACATTACATTTGTGGATGCTATTAGCAAACATATATCATTATATATTAATAAATGAACCTGTTATTGGTATATGTATTAACAACAGGTAGCCAAAGATGTTTCTGTGAGATTGCACCATGAACTGGAAAGTGTGGAAGAGAAGCGAATCAAAGCAGAGGATGAGAATGAAATGTTACGTCAGCAGATCATTGAAATGGAGGTGACCAAGCAAGCATTACACAATGAGCTGGATAGGACAAAAGAGGTAAGAGTGCCAAGACAGCTGCCCATTTCCTGTGTGTTTAGCTGGGAAACTCAGACATTACACATTTTGGCTGTGCAAATATTTTGTTATTTCCAAGGTGCATCACCCTCTATATGCATGCTGTGTAAATAACTGACTGGATAGAGTAAGATGGTCATACACAGATTGCCACTCAGTGTGGCAAACAGATCAGCGATCAAGTAAAAATAGTGCAGGAGGAGCATGCCAGATTGGATCAGGTAAAAATGGCACAGGAGGAGCGCAGCTAAAAACGGCTCTACCATAGATGGCAATAGTAAAAGCCATGATTGCCGTCAGTGAGTGATAATTATCACTACTTATAAGGCACCATTATTATCGTTCATTGCGGCTAAACATGGCTTTTACTATTGCCGCCTATGGGGGCAGGTTAGTCGACGGATTAAGGTTTCGGCACCGAGGGGGTGGGTTAAGGTTAGGCACAGGGGTGGTTAAATTTACGTACTGGGGGATGTGGTTAAGGTTATGCACTAGGGGGATTGGTTAAGGATAGGCAGCAGGGGGGAGTGATTAAGTTTAGATATCAGGGGTGGTGGGGCTACTAGCGGCAGTCTTCGGCGCTATTTTTAGGTATACAGTGTGGCATTAGTCCCTCTATGTTCTGAATCTGATTAAAGAGGGATAAAATCCCCCATACAATGCATATAGATTTTCAGAATATTTCATCATAAAACCTATTGAAAATAATCAAACCGCAGAGTTGCACTGTTCAATGCTATGCACAGTCAATCCACCATAGCTCCCTTGCAGTGTCCGCTCTATTGAAATTTTTGTCAGATCGTAATTTTGATAAATTTTTGCTGCGCTATAGATTTCTGGCAGACTTGATTAGAGTGATAGAATCTGCCTGTAAAAATCAATGCGTGTATGGGCAGTCATGGACATATTAGTATTTGAATAGCAGTCAGACATGCAGGCTTGATGCCACAGTCCAAAGGATAAACATTTGTTTGAGTGCACCATAAATGATCGGCGAAGCACAGTGTTTAAAGAGGATCTAAACAGACCCTCCCCCCCTCCCCAGCGGGATACTTACCTTGGGAGGGGGAAGCCTCTGGACCCTAATGAGGCTTCCCCCATCCTCTTAAGCCTCAGAGATCCAGCGCTGGCTTCCCCAGAACCACATCAGACAAGGATGCTGTGATGCAGGCACAGTAGCATCTGCAATGTTTATCTGCCGCAATCCAGCGTAGGCACAGTACCGACTTTCTGATTGGGTCAGGTGGAAATAGCCTAGCCTGATCGGGTCCACTCTACTGCACAGGCGCGAGTCACTGGATTGTGTTAGGTAAATATTTACATCGCCGGTGTTCAGAGGGTGCCAGCACTGGATGTGGGAGGGTGAAGTGGAACGGGGGAAGCCTCATTCGGATCCAAAAGGCTTTCCCCTCCCAAGGTAAGTATTCCCCAGGGTTTTTTATTTGTTACAGTTCCTCTTTAAAGTAAACTTGAGATTATTTGGAGTAAAGGATTTTTACTTACCTGGGGCTTCCTTCAGCCCACTATAGTTTGTCTGCTCCCTCAGTGTCCATCCATTCCCCTCTGTTGCGCTGCTGTGATCCTGCAGGGTTGCAGGCCACTGCACATGCGCTGTTCTTGCTCCTGTGTGTCCTCCATTATGCCCTGTGGCCGGGACTGTTCTGCACAGGCGCAGTTATGCTCTTAACGAACTGCACATGCACATAAGTCTCCTGGCCCAGACTGCACATTTGCTGTAGTGCGAGTCAAGTTTACCCATGAAAATGAGATCTGTCATTTTTTTCATCACTTTAAACAAAACATATATTGAAATAGAAATTTAAAAAATTCTTAGGCCCCATTCACACTTGCGTTTTGCCTTGCAAACGGACCGGATCCTGATCGGATCCTGATCGGATCAGGACCTGATCCTGATCGGAACCGTACGGTTCCGATCAGGATCCGATCAGGATCTGGTCCGTTTGCATCAGGCTGCCATCAGGATCCGTCAGCAAAAAATAGCGAAATTAAATAAAAAAATGTTGGGGTCAGCAGAAGGTGCACCTGGTGCACCTATAGAATCAGATTCCTCCGCTGTAGGCCTCACCTCCACCTCCAACATTCTGCCAAAACAGCTCCAGCACGTCTGTCACTGCTGCTCCACTCCAGACATGCTTGGCCCATGTGTCCCCATCTGAAATGGCCGCTTGGATACGCATAGGAAGTGGGGTAGAATGTCAAGTTTTTGTAAGCAGTGTGTTCTGTGCCTTCCGTTCCCCATTGGTTTCTGTGTGCCTGATAGTGCTGTCAGGCTCCGGTCAGGATGCGTGGGCCGGAGATCCGGACCCAAAAAATAGCGCATGTTGGAAAAGAGTCCGGATCCGATCCGGCTCCGGTACGTACGGAACGGACGCGTGTGAACATCCGCATAGACATTACATTGCTATGCGGAACGTACGTTCCGTTTGTACAGTATGCGTTCCGGATCCGATCCGGAAAATCCTGATAGCGAACGCTAATGTGAACCGAGCCTTAACCTGCTTACTGGACTGATAGAAAATTTCAGCTCACAAACACCCTCCCGGAATGGAACCTGTGAGTATGTAGGGGGACCATGTACAATGTTGTCTTTTCACATTTTTTTTTTTATAAATTAACCTAGACAATTTCTGTTTTGATAAGACTTATCTTTTATATCTTGTTTGACTTTAGGAACAGTGCAGAACTTTTCCCAGAACAGTCTTGGTAACATTTGGGAGTCCTCACCTCACTAAAACAGTGATCCCCTGATTCTTTTTAAGAGCCCCCCCCCCCCCCCCCCCGCCACATGCACATTGCATGCCTGAATACGAACTGCGCGTGCCTGCCGAAGAGCCTGCTTGTGTAATCGCCATGCCCCCTCTCCTTTACCCCCACTTACTCTTGCTGTGGCTTATGCTTTGCACGGCATGGACTCAGCTGCTGCACATGTAGCTGGGTCTACACCGTGCATTACAACTGCCCTTTTCTAAGTAGATTTCAGCGCTATGCAGGCTTCTTTTGTGAGGATGAAGGGTCATCCAGAAAGTAGGGGTCCTATAGAAAGAAGGCAGCTTGCAGCCACACAAAGCATGTGACATAAGGTTATCTATGGATGTATCTCACAGCTGCCACACTGTCGGCTCCTCCTGTGAAATAATAGAACCAGACCATGAAATTGCTCTTTAGTCCACAATAAATATTATGCAGACCTTTTAAAGGCGTGAAACTAAATTGGAAATATTAATAGGCTTCATTCGTCAAATTACACAATGTGTTGTATGCTGTTTAACAATACAAATATATAATATTTTGAAGAACATAACTAATTTAAGTAAAATATACATTTTCATGATTCAAATGTGGTCCTAGGCAGTGGACAATACTTTGTTAGTCTAGTTAGTAGGGAAGGGGTAGAATCTCTGCCGGTTTTGTTGCTGTATATAGCACTATTGAAGAGATGTTTCTGCTTTGTCCCTGTGACAGTTGGTATTTCTTCTCATTCATTTACCTCTGGTTTTGCTTCTGTTGCATAAGGTTAGTCTTGGGACAATGTAGTTGACCATCTCATGTAAGTCAGTGAAAAGACACATTATAATTTTCTGTAAGTAAGTCTCCTCTAAAAGGTTAATAAATGTGATCAAATTATGAGTAAGCAAAAAAGTTAGTCATATCTCATACACTCTAAATGTGATGCCACAGACATCTGGTGATGACCTAATTATTTATAGATATTTATTATAATTCTGGCTTTAAAAAAAAGAATACAACATACTGTATATGTAGTACGCAGGCAGTGGCATACCTATGGGCCCCAGTGTGATTTTTACATTGGGCCCTCCCAAGCACTCCATACATAACAGTTGATAAAGCGCACCAAAACTTGCCAAGGATGACCACAGTGTCAGAGGTGCAAGCAGGAGATATGGGGAACAGTTTGTTAATTATTACTGCTATTCAAAGCATCTATAGGAGTGATTATCCCTAGTACAGGTCCAATAAAGTGCTAATACAGCAGTTGAGGGAGGGCCCCTTGGGGCTCCTCTGCTCCAAGGGCCCTGGTGCGGTCGCAACCTCTGCAACCCCTATGGCTAGGCCACTGTACACAGGAAATATCTTGAGATATCTTGTACAAATGCGGGCTATTAATTCTACAAGTGTGTGAACTTAAACTTTCCTGTAAACCATATGACATGCTTATGAGATGATTGTTGTAAAGTACCGTAAAGTTATGAAGGTTACTCCAGCGTTGGGGTTCAGGGTCCAAACTAGGAATATTGCTGAGAATTTGTATTGATTCCCTTTGAGAGTACATCAGTTTCAATTTCTACACACAAAACCGTGCTTAGAAAGTAATCTCTTTCTAACCAGACAGGCCCTAGATTGTGTCTGGATGCTAATAACTGGAAGGGGCATTATACTAAAAGCTCCTCTGTAGTGCTAACTGATGTGACTGGCTCTGTGTGTTCTGTAAAATCCAGCAGAGCATTGCTACTACATACAGGAACGTTAGAAAACGTGATATTTATGCCAATATAATGACCTAGCTAATAGTTGGATATATCCATAACTCAGAGGAAGCGTGAGAAGACTTCAGGACACGATACATTAGATGGTCTTCATTTATCAGGCTGTAACTAAGAAATCAAGAAAACAGCAGTTGGAGTCCAAACCCATCCCTAACAATGACCTGAAAATAGAGTCCTCCTGATATGCAGCTGCTGTAAGTTCTTCTGTCTCTTTGTGTTGGACTCGTGCTGTTGATGCTGCCAAGAAAACCTCCAGACAGTTGCCTGGCTGGGCTTCAGATAGTGTTGGGGGCGACCCTGGTGAATAGCACAAAGCACGGGGGGATTAAACGCAGGGCAGCAGCTGCTCAGAGATTTGTTATGAATAGCATAAATGGTTTTGTTAAAAGAGTGAATGAAGCTTGACTGCCAGCAAGAGAGAAGGAAGGGGGTGGGGAGTCTGCTATTCTCACTCCACAGCTGACAGCTTCTTATTATTACTAATGAAAATGGACAGGGCCACTGTCATGGGCTCTGAAGAGGTTTCTTTGCTTTTAATCCAGTCAACAATTCAATATGAAATTCCCACCTGTGTGTATTCAGTATTAGGTTACAGCACGGTGGTGCTAACACCGCAGTACTCCCTCCATTCCATGTTCTTCCAGTTTGTAAATGAAATCTCATTGTGTGCCACAGTTTGAAAATGTCACCTGGCCCTGACCTTATTTGTGTCATATGACATGTAAATTAGCGAGCAGTCAGTGTGTCTTTAGGTCAGATGTCCCCCTCTTCTGTCATCTTTTCAGCCACGTTCAGCTGTGATAGTGTCTGCTGAGAGGGCACATAGACACGCATATCTGTCATCTGTAGTGGGAGGTTCTGTAGCTAAGCATAATACATCTTTTAAAGCCCTAATTTAGTCTCTTATTAATGCATATAATAGTAAGCTCACATTAATTAGCAATACACCAAGCTCTGTGGATTGCACATCTGTACATGTTGTAGTAAATATATTTAAAATACTTAGCTTCATTCTCTGTTGAGATGACAATGCAGCACAATTACCTGTAGAGCTTTTCTGTTCCTTCATGCTGCCAATTGTTCCTGCAGCATGCCCAGTTAAACTTCCTTCATCTGATAACACTGCAGTAGTCTTTGGGAAACCTTTGGAATTACTTGCGTCCTTGAGTACTTTCAAAGACAAGTGTATCTGAACTGTGCATGCACGAGCTCGGACGTGTACAGTATGAATGTATTTGTTATTCGGAAGTACTCGTTTCCTGAAGACTACCAAAGCGTTAGCAGATTGGGAGGAATTAGTCAGGCACAGGAATGATGGGCAGCATGGAGGAACGGAAGTAAGTATCAAACCTGAGTTTCCTCACTTCCGATCTGCTTTAAAGAAAACCAGAGACCTCACTATGCAGCTTGTTTTTACTTACCTGGGGCTTCCTCCAGCCCCATAAGCAGGGATCAGTCCCTCGCCGTCCTCCCGTTGTCCTCCATTCGTCCGCCATCCGACCCGGGAATTGGGTAAGTTGGATCCAGTCTGGGTCAGCCGGGATCTTCTGCGCATGCGTAGATGACCCCGGCTGATGTCACTAAGCCAGATACCCGGGCTGATTGCCACTAAACAGAGCTTATGTGCCTGGAGTAAGCCCCGAGTAAGTAAAAAAAAACTTTGTAGTGTGCCGTACACTTTAAGCCCTCCTGTGTCCTCCCCAGTGTTTTTTCGGGCTAAATGGAAGAGCAGTGAAAAATATTTTTTATTACGTGTAATTAAGGATGATGAGTGGTACACCTTACTTTTGGGAACACCCTGAGGGGGATTGCGAAAATGGTTAAATGCTTTATTGCACACTGAGCACTTTAGCTCCAGTGCTGGCCACAAATATTTAAAATTTTGCAACAGATAGAGAATGAGTGTGATCGTGTGATCTGCATTGTACTGAAGAAGGAACCTATTTGGGGTAAGCTGGGAAGGGGGGTGGGGTTAGATACTTACCCTTATGGTACAGATATTTCCAGGATCCTCATGGAGCCCACTGTTCCAGTGCAGGGTCCCTCTTCATCTTCTGGCTGTAGTCCTGGCTGTGGATGAGCTCATCTAGAATGGTCTGCACATGCCCAGTAAAATAAAGCCGCACTCCTGAATCATCTGTTGTGAGTGACGAGTACTATGCTTTCCAGCAAGAGTAGTTTGAATTATTATCTGTATTGAAAGGTATTGTTGCTACAGGCTAAAATAGTTACCGGTAGTTTCTAATGTCATTACACTGCAAAATAATTTGTTTAGTATTACGTTTTATCAGTTCTCAAACCCGTTGCAAAGGAGGTGGAATGTGCTAACCGCCATTCTTGCACTCATGTAGAATGCTAGTTCTATGCCTGCTTTAATCCAGTAGTATACATTAGGTGCCCTCATTCTACTGGCTGTACTGTAATGGGAAAGGATAACACCCTCTGTCAGGTCCTTGCACTGTGTCTTTAGAGCATACACGTCAAACTCCAGCCCGCGGGCCAAATCTGGCCCTCAGAGCCATTAAATTTGAACTCCAGGGGGTTTCCACACTTCGCATTATGTTTGGCCCACTCTAGACCACCAGGGATGCTGATGAAGGTAAAGCCCTAGATCACCAGGGAAGCCATATGGGGGGAGGGAGGGGGAAAGCACTAGACACCAGGGTGCAGCTGTATAGGGAAGGACGAGTGGTCACTGACACCAGGGAATAGTATAGGGGAGGGAGGGGGGCACTAGACAACAGGGAACTGTATTAGGGAGGGAGGACCACTTAACACCCTGCAACTGTGTAGGGATGGGAGGAGGGCCACTAGCCACCAGAAGCTTTGTAAGGGAGGGAGTTGGCCACACAACATTGAGGTTGGCCTCTGACTTGGTACCAGTGTTCAGTTTTCGGCTCACTTTGTATTTTAGTTCGACACCCCTGCTTTAGAGGGATTCCACCACTGAAATCCCGGAGGTATATTGCAAAGCAAGAATTAATGTTTGTACTTTTTAATCTGCTTCGTTTAGCACAGTGTCAAATGGAAGAGTATAAGGCTGCTTTAATTAATGCAGAATTTCCCTTTTGAAAAAAAAAATGTGTTCTGTTATATCAAGTAAAAAAAAAATGGATTATAAGAACAGATTTGTAGGACGACAAGGAAAAGTGTTTGTTATCGCAGCTTATGAAAGTCTGTTTCTTGTATCACTTTGTAGATTTCACATGTGCAGAACTGGAAGGTCTTGTCACTTCACGTTAGCGGGGTGTAATGTAATGTGCCAGGGAATGGACTGAGTAGGCTGTACAGTAGAATTCCACTGTAGTTTCTTGACCAGAGCAGATTGTGCCATCCATGCTGCAGAATGCTGAAGAACGGGAGCGTTAAACCTGCACAAGGCTCAGTTTATTTCAACTCAGCAGTTTCAGGGACAAGGAACTGACTATGTTTCTGTAAGCATAAAAACTGCTACTATTCACTAAAGTTTTGTAAACTACTTTATTTTTCAAATGAGTAAAAAAACCTCAAATTACAAAAAGACATGAGATACAAACAAAGTAGTCTTCATGTACAAAACATGCAATACTGTTGTTGTTTTTTTATTACATATTTTGGTTGCTACGTTACAGTATTGTATAAACTGTTATAAGTAGTTTAAAACAATTTAAAAGCAAATTGAAAACAACAAAAAACATAGTTTATACTACATGTCCAAATCCTGAGTTGTCTGAAAGCCAATCGTTTATTCACATTTCACTATGTGTAACACGGGACTCGATACAAATTTTACAAACAATCTCTCAGAATGGAACTTGTTTGTAAGTAGAAGACTGCCTGTACTTTGAAAATAGTTCCTTTTGTGTATCTTGGGTTTTCATGCACAAGAACCCTTCCAGCACATGGAACTCATTTTGGGTGCCATAGGCAAATGGAGGATACATATACTGTACATCCTTCACAAATAAGGAGCCCAAACACAATGGAAAAACATGTCTGTATGGAACCGGTGGGTGAACCTACCTGAGGTTGTCCCTTGGGCCAGAGACCCTACCTCTGCCTGGATACAGTTAACAGGAGGTGGATACATTAATGGGAATCCTGTTGTCACTACATGGTATGTTTTCAGCACTCCAGATCTCACAAGAGTTTACGATCAAACTAGTTCAATGTCCAATCCGTGTCAGTCAAAATCCCTTCAAACGTAACACTCTGGATCATCCAGGTCTCCGTGCTTCCACTCCATAAAAGATATTTGGATTTTATGGAGTGGAAGCACGGAGACCTGGATGATCCAGAGTGTTACGTTTGAAGGGATTTTGACTGACACGGATTGGACATTGAACTAGTTTGATCGTAAACTCTTGTGAGATCTGGAGCGCTACTTTTCTTGTTTTTCATAGTTTGTTATATCTTACATCAGATATTTAAGAGCGCACCACGGTAATAGAGTTAACTGTGGTACAATCCCAGGAGCGCAGCTTTAGGTGAATTGTAATGTTTTCAGCACTAGTCACTGTTTTGGTAATTTAAGCAAAGAATTTTGGAATCACAAGTGCGTTATCACAGGTACAGTCATCTCATTTATGTTTTATGCACAAACCACTTCTGCATTTGTGTATGTTTTTCTTGAATGATTCTACTGTTAGTGTTCTACACAGCGTATAGCAAGCGGGAATTTACCGGTATATAAAAACTCAGAGAATATTCAGTACATTAGACAAGACTAGTGGAGAGTTATTATCTACAGCATTCTTGTAGATTGCTTCCAGTTGCTGTGGTACAGGAAAGCTGCCAGTGTCCCCTGCCTTATTTATGGCAGTAGACTAGAAGACTCGCATTGAGCTCTGTCTTCCTTGTGAGTGTGGCCTTTACATTGTGCTGAGGATGACGTGGAGCCTGGTAATGAATCAGACTAGCCACAAGTCAGATCATTGGAACTAGCTGTCAAGCTGGGTCAGCCAGGTCTTGCTAGAGAACATCCTCTTGTGGATGTGTTCAGATTATGAGAAAAGTAGCTGGAGATGCTTTATTTAATCCCACAGATCAGGGCTAACTGATGAAATCTGTGTCAATTGCTGTACACCCTCTGCTTATCAGACTGCAGAGAACAGATAGCTATGACGCGTAACAAAAGTAATAGATGCATATATTTCTGTTTATTATATTTAAACAATGACCTTGTTAATAAGCATTATTTATTTGACCTCTTGAAGTCAGTTTTATTTGTATGGGGGTCGTGGTTCCTATCTTGGCACCATGGGCAGCATTCCCACCTTGCAGCACTGGTCTCTAGTTCGAATTCCAGCTAGGGAACTATCTACATGTGGTTTGTATGTTATCCTCATATTTTTGTGGGTTTACTCCAGGCACTCCAGTTTCCTCCTACATCCAAAAAACAAGTTAATTTGGCATCCCCCTAAAAATGTTCCCTTAACTGTGATGTACATATGACTATGATAGGGATTAGATTGTGAGCCCCTTATGAGTTAAAGTGGATCCAAAATCAAAAACAAACTATCACAAGTAACTTGTATATATCTTATCTAAAGTTTAGACAGTTTACACAGCAAATCTAGCTGCAAACAGCTTCAACAGTTTCATGTTTATTTATTCCTGTGATACAATGACAGCGGCCATGTATTGTTTGTCACATTCCACACAGACAAGCTGCAACTGCATCTCCAGCCCTCAGCTCACTCCCCTCTCCTGCTTCCTCCTCCCCTCTGCCTCTGGCTAGTAACCTCCTCCTCCTCCTGCCCAGACTGAGCTTCCATAAGCCCTTGCTACATGGAGTGCCAAGGCACTATAAGCTGTGGGCAAGGCTTGTTTAGTTTATAGGGAATTAGAGCATTAAAACAAAAAAAAAGTATTTGGCTTGAGGAATGCCCTATAAACTATATGTAAGGAATACAATTATGCAATGAGTAAAAGTTTATCTCGGATCCCCTTTAAGTTACAAGACTATGCACTCTGTACAGCACTGCGGAAGTCTTTCACATCACTGTGGAGGGATTTTAGCCCCTCTTCCTTACAAAATTGCTTCGGTTCATCGAGATGTGTGAGCATCTATTTATAAACAGCTCTTTTAAGATCACAGCACTTCAGTTGCGTTGAGGTCTGGGCTTAGGCTGGGCCATTGAAACACCTCGAATCGAGGTGTGTTCACATTTATTTTTTAACAGCTCTTTTAAGGTCACAGCACTTCAGTTGGGTTGAGGTCTGGGCCTTTGCTGGGCCATTGAAATTAGTGTTGGGCGAACACCTGGATGTTCGGGTTCGTGAACGTTCGCCGAACATAGCCGCGATGTTCGGGTGTTCGCGCCGAACTCCGAACATAATGGAAGTCAATGGGGACCTGAACTTTCGTGCTTTGTAAAGCCTCCTTACATGCTACATACCCCAAAATTACAGGGTATGTGCACCTTAGGAGTGGGTACAAGAGGAAAAAAAATTTGCAAAAAGAGCTTATAGTTTTTGAGAAAATCGATTTTAAAGTTTCAAAGGGAAAACTGTCTTTTAAATGCGGGAAATGTCTGTTTTCTTTGCACAGGTAGCATGCATTTTGCCGCCATGCAGTCATAAATGTAATAAAGATAAGAGGTTCCATAAACAGGGACCGGCAACGCTAACCCAGCAGCAGCACACGTGATGGAACAGGAGGAGGCGCAGGAGGAGAAGGCCACGCTTTGAGACACAACAACCCAGGCCTTGCATGAGGACAAGAAGCGTGCGGATAGCATGCTTTTTGCCGCCATGCAGTCATAAATGTAATAAAGATAAGAGGTTCCATAAACAGGGACCGGCAACGCTAACCCAGCAGCAGCACACGTGATGGAGCAGGAGGAGGCGCAGGAGGAGAAGGCCACGCATTGAGACACAACAACCCAGGCCTTGCATGAGGACAAGAAGCGTGCGGATAGCATGCTTTTTGCTGCCATGCAGTCATAAATGTAATAAAGATAAGAGGTTCCATAAACAGAGACTGGCAACGCTAACCCAGCAGCAGCACACGTGATGGAACAGGAGGAGGCGCAGGAGGAGAAGGCCACGCTTTGAGACACAACAACCCAGCGTGCGGATAGCAGGATTGCAGATAAGAGGTTCAATAAACAGGGACCGGAAACGCTAACCCATCACAGATGGTCATTGTTCATGTTACTTGGTTGGGGTCCAGGAGTGTTGCATAGTCATTTCCAATCCAGGATTGATTCATTTTAATTTGAGTCAGACGGTCTGCATTTTCTGTGGAGAGGCGGATACGCCGATCTGTGACGATGCCTCCGGCAGCACTGAAACAGCGTTCCGACATAACGCTGGCTGCCAGGCAAGCCAGCACCTCTATTGCGTACATTGCCAGTTCGTGCCAGGTGTCTAGCTTCGATACCCAATAGTTGAAGGGTGCAGATGGATTGTTCAACACAGCTACGCAATCTGACATGTAGTCCTTGACCATCTTCTCCAGGCGATCGGTGTTGTAGGTGGATCTGCACGCTTGCTGTTCTGTGGGCTGCTGCATGGGTGTCAGAAAATTTTCCCACTCCAAGCACACTGCCGATACCATTCCCTTTTGGGCACTAGCTGCGGCTTGTGTTGTTTGCTGCCCTCCTGGTCGTCCTGGGTTTGCGGAAGTCAGTCTGTCGGCGTACAACTGGCTAGAGGAGGGGGAGGATGTCAATCTCCTCTCTAAAGTCTCCACAAGGGCCTGCTGGTATTCTTCCATTTTGACCTGTCTGACTCTTTCTTCAAGCAGTTTTGGAACATTGTGTTTGTACCGTGGATCCAGAAGGGTATAAACCCAGTAATTGGTGTTGTCCAGAATGCGCACAATGCGTGGGTCGCGTTCAATGCAGTCTAGCATGAATTGAGCCATGTGTGCCAGAGTCCTGCCAAAATCCTCATCATCCTCTTGTGAGCGTTGTGATAGTTGTTGTGATGCATCATAGTCGTCACCTTCTTCCTGGTCTGCTTCTGCTGACCATTCGCGCTGAATTGTGGAAGTCCAACGTGCACCGCTCTGGCCCTCGTCAGTGGTGGCATGAAATTCCTGCTCCAACTCCAGCTGTTCCTCCTCCTCTTCTTCGTCATAGCTGCTGGGGCCAGCGTTTCCTGAGGCGGATGGCCTGATGTTGGTACCATCACGCTGATCGTTTTCTCCTTCAGATTCCCCCAGTTGCATCATGACAGCTGTTTCCTTGATTTTCAACATTG
The DNA here is from genome assembly GCF_040937935.1 of Hyperolius riggenbachi. NCBI lineage: Eukaryota > Metazoa > Chordata > Amphibia > Anura > Hyperoliidae > Hyperolius > Hyperolius riggenbachi. Next base: position 309,014,499 of record NC_090650.1, on the reverse strand, counting down.
ACCTCTTCAGTAAACACAGCAGTGGTATGGTAATGCTGACTGAAGAGTTGTCACTGCTCACAAGCAACGTGGATTGCTCAAAATTTTGGAGGACTTGGCAGAGGTCCAACATGTTGGCCCAATCGGATCCACAGAAGCTTGGCAGCTGTCCGGATGCGCCTCGGTACTGCGCCGTCATGTACTGGACCACTGCACTCTTCTGCTCGCAAAAGCGGGCTAGCATGTGCAGCGTAGAATTCCAGCGCGTAGGGACATCACACAGCAAGCGATGGTGGGGGAGATTGAAGCGCTCCTGCATCTTGGCGAGTGCCCCCGAAGCAGTACTGGAATTTCTGCAATGTTTGGCCACTCGTCGCACCTTCAACAGAAGATCGGCCACGCCTGGGTATGTCCTCAGGAACCGCTGAACTACTAGGTTCATCACGTGCGCCAGGCAAGGGATGTGTGTCAGCTTAGCCAACCTTAAAGCGCGAATGAGATTACTCCCATTATCACACACAACCATGCCCAGTTTCAGGTCCAGCGGTGCCAGCCACAAATCCGTCTGTTCCTTTATTCCCCTCCAAATTTCCTCCCCTGTGTGCTGCTGATCCCCAAGGCAGATCAGCTTCAGCAACGCTTGCTGACGCATGCCAACAGCTGTGCTGCACTGCTTCCATGATCCTACTGCTGCTGGGTTAGCGTTTCCGGATGAGGTACAGCTTTGAGATGCGTTGGAGGAGAAGGAGTCAGAGAGGTAGGTGCTGTTGTTATCCAGTGGGAGGGACGGCGGTGCAGCTGTTTGCGGCGTGGGCAACACCCGCGCCGTAGCAGGTGAGGAATCGCTGCCAGGCTCCACAAGGTTCACCCAGTGCGCGGTAAGGGAGATGTATCGACCCTGGCCGAATGCACTCGTCCAGGTGTCAGTGGTGAGGTGAACCTTGCAGGCAACGGCATTCTTCAAGCTTCGGGTTATTTTGCTGACCACGTGCTCATGCAACTCAGGCACTGCAGAGCGCGCAAAGTGGTAGTGGCTGGGAACCACGTAACGTGGGATGGCCATTGACATCATGCCCTTGAAGCTGTTTGTCTCCACCACTCGATATGACAGCATTTCGCAGGCCAGAAGCTTGGCTATGCTGGCTGTTAGTGCCACGGCCCGGGGGTCATTTGCTGGCAATTTCCTCTTGCGCTCAAGCATCTCTGAGACAGACAACTGAACCGTAGGGCTGCACACTGAACGGCTGTTGGTTGTTGTGTTTGATGACTGGGAGACCTCAAGAGCACTATTCCGGAAAGTGACAGTGTCAGCGTCGTCTGATGTTTGTGAATGTTGTTGTGAACCACGCAATGGCTGGGCTACTGCTGCTGCTGAGGAGGGTCTGGTGGTGAGTCTGGTGACCCCAAGGGAGGCAGTGTTGCTGGTGGTACCCTGTCCTGGCGGCCACAGAGTGGGATGTTTGGATACCATGTGGCGGGTCATGCTGGTGCTGGAGAGGTTGTTAATATGTTTCCCCCTGCTCAGGCGGGTCTTGCACACCTTGCAAATCACCATGGTACCATCCTCACTGCAGTCTTCAAAGAAAGGCCAGACTTTGGAGCACCTGCCTTGCTGGCGATTTCTGTTTGCGCCTCTTTTGCGTCTCACTTGAACTTCCACGCTTGTGGTGCCTGAAATTTCGTGCCGCCTACCTTGTGGCACAAGGCGAACTCGTGCAGCAGTGGGTTCTTCAACACACTCATCTGTGCTGCTATGACGGCGATGTTCTCCTTCACATACAAAATCTGGGTCTCTGTCAACATTGTCCATACCCTCCTCCTCTTCCATCTCCTCAAACTCGTCATATGTGATTGTGGGCCGCCACCGTGGAGTAGAGCTCCCCACAACAACCTCTGCGCACCACACTCCAACGTCGTCTTCAAGATCTTCTCGGCCGACCTCCTGCAATTGAAACCCCTCCTGCCCAACTTGCTCTGGGATTTGGGTTTCAAAGTCCTCCTCGGACTCGCCTTGCATTTCAGTGCGCGGTGCATTTCTCACAGTCAATGCTTGTGATTCCGGGCACAAAATTTCTGGCTGTTCCATTGACCTTTGAAAGGTGGAAGTTTGTTGGGCTGGGAATAGCTCCTGCGAATACCCCATTGTGTCCTGAGGAAATTCTTCGGACTGGTTATTTGGCAGTTGTGTGCGTGGTGTCGCTGACAGTTGTCAGCTTTGTGCCCGCTGGCTCCTTGTAACTGGCTGAGGACTCGGACCTCATGCGTGATGTGCTGGTGCTGCTTAACCCACTGCTGGACGCTTGAGAGGTCATCCAATTAATTATCTGGTCCTGTTCTTTTGGATTTGTGAGGGTTGATTTCCTGGACAACATGGGCGGTATTGAGTGGGTTTTCTTCGGTGCTCCACTGTGGCCTGTACGTGAACCGTCAGGGGGAACACCTCTTCCCTTGCCCCTCCCTCTTTCACAGGATTTCTTCTTCATTTCACTTATCCGTAAAAGTACACGCTGACTGGCAGCAGTACAGTGGCAGTACAGAAATGCTATACAGTGGCGGGTGACCGGTGTACTACTATTCCCAGCAGCGACACAGAGCACAATGCTATACAGTGGTGGGTGAGCGGTGTACTACTGTTGCCAGCAGAGACACAGAGTGGCAGTAAACACAATGCTATATAGTGTGGCTGAGCGGTGTACTACTGTTCCCAGCAGCGACACAGAGCACAATGCTATACAGTGGTGGGTGAGCGGTGTACTACTGTTCCCAGCAGAGACACAGAGTGGCAGTAAACACAATGCTATATAGTGTGGCTGAGCGGTGTACTACTGTTCCCAGCAGCGACACAGAGCACAATGCTATACAGTGGTGGGTGAGCGGTGTACTACTATTCCCAGCAGCGACACAGAGCACAATGCTATACAGTGGTGGGTGAGCGGTGTACTACTATTCCCAGCAGCGACACAGAGCACAATGCTATACAGTGGTGGGTGAGCGGTGTACTACTGTTCCCAGCAGAGACACAGAGTGGCAGTAAACACAATGCTATATAGTGTGGCTGAGCGGTGTACTACTGTTCCCAGCAGCGACACAGAGCACAATGCTATACAGTGGTGGGTGAGCGGTGTACTACTGTTCCCAGCAGAGACACAGAGTGGCAGTAAACACAATGCTATATAGTGTGGCTGAGCGGTGTACTACTGTTCCCAGCAGCGACACAGAGCACAATGCTATACAGTGGTGGGTGAGCGGTGTACTACTATTCCCAGCAGCGACACAGAGCACAATGCTATACAGTGGTGGGTGAGCGGTGTACTACTGTTCCCAGCAGCGACACAGAGCACAATGCTATACAGTGGTGGGTGAGCGGTGTACTACTATTCCCAGCAGCGACACAGAGCACAATGCTATACAGTGTGGGTGAGCGGTGTACTACTATTCCCAGCAGCGACACAGAGCACAATGCTATACAGGGTGAGCGGTGTACTACTGTTCCCAGCAGACACACAGAGTGGCAGTAAACACAATGCTATATAGTGTGGGTGAGCGGTGTACTACTATTCCCAGCAGCGACACAGAGCACAATGCTATACAGGGTGAGCGGTGTACTACTGTTCCCAGCAGACACACAGAGTGGCAGTAAACACAATGCTATATAGTGTGGGTGAGCGGTGTACTACTATTCCCAGCAGCGACACAGAGCACAATGCTATACAGGGTGAGCGGTGTACTACTGTTCCCAGCAGACACACAGAGTGGCAGTAAACACAATGCTATATAGTGTGGGTGAGCGGTGTACTACTATTCCCAGCAGCGACACAGAGCACAATGCTATACAGGGTGAGCGGTGTACTACTGTTCCCAGCAGACACACAGAGTGGCAGTAAACACAATGCTATATAGTGTGGGTGAGCGGTGTACTACTATTCCCAGCAGTGACACAGAGCACAATGCTATACAGGGTGAGCGGTGTACTACTGTTCCCAGCAGACACACAGAGTGGCAGTAAACACAATGCTATATAGTGTGGGTGAGAGGTGTACTACTATTCCCAGCAGCGACACAGAGCACAATGCTATACAGGGTGAGCGGTGTACTACTGTTCCCAGCAGAGAGACACAGAGTGGCAGTAAACACAATGCTATATAGTGTGGGTGAGCGGTGTACTACTATTCCCAGCAGCGACACAGAGCACAATGCTATACAGGGTGAGCGGTGTACTACTGTTCCCAGCAGAGAGACACAGAGTGGCAGTAAACACAATGCTATATAGTGTGGGTGAGCGGTGTACTACTATTCCCAGCAGCGACACAATGACCGGGGGACCCTGGCTAGCCTGGCTGGAGAGAGAACTACCCTGCCTGCCTACCCAAAGCTAAACCCACAGACAAATGGCGGAGAAATGACGTGGATCGGGTATTTATTTACCCGAACCACGTGACCCGTTCGGCCAATCAGAGCGCGTTCGGGTCCGAACCACGTGACCCGTTGGGCCAATCACAGCGCTAGCCGAACGTTTGGGTAACGTTCGGCCATGCGCTCTTAGTTCGGCCATATGGCCGAACTCGAACATCACCCGAACAGGGTGATGTTCTGCAGAACCCGAACAGTGGCGAACACTGTTCGCCCAACACTAATTGAAATGCCTTGATTCTTTTCTTTATCACATACTCTTTTCCATTACTTTATAGATTTGCTGGTGTGCTTCAGATAATTGTGCTGTTGCGTCTTCCAGCCAAGCTTTTATTTTCAGCTTAATGACTTATTGGGTGCCCAAGCCTAAATCATTATGCCTCAGCCACTATGCTACTTTTTGTTTTTGCCAAACATAGCACTGTGTATTATGGTCAAAAGTCGTTATACACACACATATACATACAGGTAGCACACAATGCATAGTCTATGGTTAATAACGCTGGAAAGCTACATGTAGAACCTTCCTTTAGGGGAGTCATGCAATGGTGTATTGGTAATTAGCATTGTCATATTGATTAGTAATTACATTTTTATTATCTCTTGAACACTTGTTGAGGGTAATATTAATGTTGCTTTGCAGTGTTTAGCCATATCCTTGGTTGTTACAGATAATCCTTAAAAGGAATCTGAGGTCATCTTCAAAAAACTAATAAGCAGCTGAGTGTGGTAAGTGCATCTTGCATTAACACTGGAACTGTCTGGACACTGTTATTGTTCACTCACTCATAGGCAATGATCCTAATGAGGCTGCTGACACAGCAGGGTGATTTCTTTTTAAAAATCCGTTATTGCATTAACAAAATTGCCATATTGATCCTGCAAGCCTGAGAACCCCTTCTTATCTGGATTGTAGGTTTCCACCGGAGAATTACAGTTCAGCCAAATAAGTCATTGCGGTACAATAATTAGACTAGCATAACCTTGTTTGCCAAAGTATATTTCCTGTTTAATGTGGATGAAAATGTAAGGTTAAGACAATCATTTTAATATGTATTCCAGCACACATTCCATATTCAAAGTAAATCCATTATTTATTAATTCCACTTCTAATACCCGTCCCCACAAATAGTTTACATCACTATTTCTGACATCATGACCTAGTTATCGTGAGAAAAGTGGTTTTAGAAATTGCTTGTTGACCAAACTTTCCACCATGCAGAGATTGCAGGCTTTGATGTCTTGGGAAGAATCAAAAGGTAGCAAGACGTATACAAATTATATAACTCTTCTCCCAGCACACAATATTTTCCAAATACAACACTTATAGGAGGATCTGTTATCTTATGTCCAGCCAGGGGATGAATTAAGCATACCAAACAGCTATTTGTGAAGGAGGCAGTTGTGGAGTTAGGCTAGGCTAGACCTCCAACAGCAGGGTCGGACTGGGACACTGGGGGCCCACCAAAGAAATTTTAACCTGGGGCCACACATCCCATGATTGCGGTGAAAAAAGGGAGTGACCATGCATCGGAAGGTGGGCGTGGTCATGATGTATTATGGACAGGGCCAAATGTACATGATCTGAGCAGCATTGTAATTCAGAGACACTGCTGCCCAGCAAAACTTTGCATAGAGTCCCCTCCTTCAATATAAAGTAATGTCCTACTTTGCAGAGGTTGCGACCACAGAGGTTGCAGAGATTGCAACCGCATCGGGGCCCTTGGGCCAAAGGGGCCCCGAAGGGCCCTCCCTCAATTACAGTATTACCTCTCTATTGGTCCTTTGCTCATAATAATCACTTCTATAGATACTTTGAACAGTAGTAATCATTAACAAGCTATTTCCCATCCCCTTCTTGCACCTCTGACACTGTAGTTGCCATTGGCAGGTTTTGGTGCGTCGTATCAATTGTTATGTATAGAGTGCTTGGGGGGCCCCATTGTAAAATTTGCATCGAGGCCTACAGCTCCTTAGCTACGCCACTGCTCTCAGCATGAGTGATTACAGCACTGAGAAGAGAATTTTTGGGCTGCAGGCAGCAATTGGAGCTGTGTCAGACAAGGAGGGGGGGCCCACCAGAGACCTGGAGGGGGGGCCCTCCGAGGGAAAAAACTGTACTACTGTGGCCCAGTCCGACCCTGTCCAACAGGTAGCGCACAGTGTAGTAGTGTCCACACTGATGGCTCGTTGTAGTCCGGTTGGTGTCCTGAGCAGATGTGTTTCCACCATAGGCTATATGGGAAATACATCCACTCTCCAGGAAAAATTGCGGACACTACAAGAATGCATTCTGCTTACCACAATGGATCTGTTGCAGACTGACAAGTGTGAACGTATCCTATGTTTGCTCTTCTAGGAATACAGTTGCTACGAGACTCTCTGGAACCTCTCTCACCTTGTAGAAGGAGTAATTAGCTGCACAGGACAAGAGGTTTTGTTACTCACTTTTAATATCTGGGTCACCTGGACACTATCTGCTTTTTTTTTGTTTTAGAAGCACTATGGATTGGTTTTGTTTTATAAGCTCGTAAAAATCAAAGTAATCAAGCTGAATACATTTGCCATTAATCCTTGTGCACTGCGCAGGCTCCGGTAGGTTTGCACAGAAGCACAGAGCCACTTGTGCACGGGGAACAAAAACCATATACGAGCGGCTCCATGATACTGCACAGGCATGGGCCGTACTTTGCGCCTGCGCAATGCGGATGTGCTCGTACACAGGGGAGCATGGCCACAAGCAATCTTCAACATTAGAGTTAAAGACTTTTTAGAAGATCATGTGTGCTCATTCATTATATAGCATAGCAATAACAAAAATGTTATGCTGCACTCACTTGTCAGTTTTGCTTACCAGTAGATTATATCTTTATTTTGACATTGTGGTTGTAGCTCGTTTTTTATACTGCTGGTAGTTTGACAAACCCAAAATTCAATGGGCTATTTATTAGCAGACGTAGACCTAGGGCCGGATTTATGCCTAGGTCACCTAGGCCATGGCCTAGGGCACCAAAGGAGCAAGGGCGCCAAAGCAGCAGGCTGAACTTTTGCAGCATTTGCAAACTTGCAAATACTGCAATCCACGGAGATCAGGCGAGCACCTGGCCATGGTACTCTGCTGCCAGCAGCTTGTGCAGGGGCCATCTTGCTCTCTGTGCACGTTTGCATTGTGGCCTGCGACTATGGACTTGGGCAGCATTGGAGACCAAGGTAAATAGGATGCTTCGGCACTGGAGATGAGCTGAGAAATGAGTGACATTGATGGCTGCTGCGGTGTGAAGGCGAGCTGGCTACCTTTACTGAAAGGATAAAAGTGGAAAAAGGAGGCATTAAAGATTAGTATAGATAGCCAGCTGACTAGCTGACTATCTATACTAGAGGGAAAGGGAGTAGGATTCATCTGGCTACCTATACTGGGGGGGTGGGGGTCATCAGGTTACCTATACTAGAGGAAAAGGGGGAGGGGTCATCTGGCTACCTATACTGGGGGGGTGGGGGTCATCAGGTTACCTATACTAGAGGAAAAGGGGGAGGGGTCATCTGGCTACCTATACTGAAGGGGGGCGGCTGGTGACAGCGGCCTTGGGCGGTAAAGAGTACAAATCCGGCCCTGCGTAGACCTGAACTTTTAGACCTTGATTCCTGAATAAATTCTCTTTGAAGGAAACTAGTGAGACTCAGAGGAGAACCTCTGTATTCAATTCTGAGGGTCAGATTTACTAAGACACCTCCAGAGGTCTCCAAGCATATTAAAGAACCCCTGTAATCACGTAGAAGAAAAATACTGACATTTACCACTACTGAGGAAAGTATTTTTCTTCTACGTGATTACAGGTGTTCTTTAATATGCTTGGAGACCTCTGGAGGTGTCTTAGTAAATCTGACCCTCAGAATTGAATACAGAGGTTCTCCTCTGAGTCTCACTAGTTACCTTCAAAGAGTATTTATTCAGGAATCAAGGTCTAAAAGTTCAGGTCTACGTCTACTAATAAAAAGCCCATTGGATTTTGGGTTTGTCAAATTACCAGCAGTATAAAAAAACGAGCTACAACCACAATGTCAAAATAAAGATATAATCTACTGGTAAGCAAAACTGACAAGTGAGTGCAGCATAACATTTTTGTTATTGCTATGCTATATAATGAATGAGCACACATGAAATTTTAATGCCAGTTTCTTCTCATGGGCAGTTAATTGCAACCGTGATAGCATGAGAAACTGGCTGCTTGATTATGTGTTAGATTATAAATAATCCAGCACTTTGATGTTCTGTGTGGTGGTCACACAAGGTTAATTGGCTCCACATAAACTGAATTATTGAATTTTATTCTTAATGAAAAATATATTTACTCAGGGGCTTGGGTTCTGGGTAAAGCTGCCATCTAGAGACTGAATTCCGAGTTCTTTCCTCACACTTCTTGACTTGTTTGTTAAGGCCATTTAATCACAGAAGACCCATGTTATAACTACAAAATATGAACAAATTCAGTTGCCTGGCATTAGCACTGAACAGGAGGGTTACTCCCTATTTCAGTTAGCTGGAGTGTAGGCCTACAGCCCAGGATTGTGGTGGCAAAGCAGCCAGGTTCATGAGACAAGCGGTTAGAGAAAGCAGCTGCTATACGTCCATTATCTGTTTCTATTCTGCCTGGAGCTGGAGGTATTGTTTTTTAGTTCTTCTCTATACACCTGCTTCAGTTAGTATAAAGCTGTGGCTAGTGATTGAGATGTGAAGCAGTTCTTTTCTTATCTGCTGTGTAGAGTAATAAAACTTTTGAGGTAAAGGTTCACATACAGATAAGAGGAAGTAAAAGAGGAACTGTAGAGAAAATGATGTCATTAATACAATTGCTTATATTTTACAATATTCATTTATAAATTATATACTTGGTGTTTGCCCATTGTAAAAAATGTCTTCAACTTGATTTACATTCTGAAATGTATCAAAGGTGGCCACAGCTTTAGTCCTGTCAGTTGATCTCTGCAGAATGTTTGATCTATGCACAGAGGGAGATACTGCTTGTTTGGTAGTTGGAAACAGCTGTTGTTTGCCACATTTCAACAAGGTTCACAGACGGGTAATGACATCACACAGTGGGAGGGGTTTCACCACAATATCAGCTACACAGATGTCCCTGATAATTTATTCAAGAAAAAGTAAAGATTTGTTGAGGGAGCAGGGTTACTGACTGAGATGAGTCCTAACCTGGGTTAAAGTTCCTCTTATATGCAAATCTGACTGGCCTCAAGCTAGTATCTGTACCATCAAGTTTGTATGTCAGATGTCATTTTGTGTACATCCTTATATCTCTATCAGTGGGATGGGGAGGAAGGAGGATGTAGACAGCCACCAGTATCATTTATGTAAAGGGCACCCTAGCTGCTTCAAGGGGAGGAACTGATGTCAGTAACACTCTACACTCTGTAAAGCACTGCCTGCTGTTATGTCCACAGTAGGAAATAAATGAATAAAATACCATATTTTTCGGACTAGAAGATGCTCCTGACCATAAGACGCACCTAAGTTTAGAGGACAAAAACCAGGGGAAAAATATATCCTACTAATACTATAAATGGGAAAGTTTGGATGTTTGGACATTTGGATGTTTGTTACTCGATCATGCAAAAATGGCTGATCGGATTTGAATGAAATTTGGCACACACATAGTACACTACCTGGAATAACATATAGGATATTTTTTATTGCCATAACCAAAAAGTGGGCGGAGACAAATACAAATTTCACTGGGAAATTGTAAAATGCAGCCATTCCTACATTGTTAATGGTAAGGTTCTCAAACTTTGCTCAGTTGGTCACTGGGTGACTGGGATAAATATTCAGAAAAGTGGGTGGAGCCTACAAAAGACAATCAAAATTCACATATTGATTTTCAAGGGGAATATTTAATTGCTGCCATTCTTGCACTGTTTATGGCACAAGCCTCAAACCTGTGACAGTTGATCATTGGGTGACTGTGGTTAAAATCCAGAAAAAGGGGTAGAGCTAAAGCCAATCAGACTTGTTTAATTTCAATGCAAATTATTGATGCCAAACATCACAGAGATTACAAACTAGGTGATTATGTAATTGAGTAATTTTGTGTTAGGGTTAGAAAATTGGGCGAAGCCAACACCAGCCACATACATAACCGGGCAATGCCAGGCCATCAGCTAGTACTAAATATATACTAAACCTGGTGCATCCATGGTGAAGTGTCATCTTTGTATCTCATGCCCCCTTGTAGCTCTTGTGTCTCCCTGTGTCCTCCTCTGTTCCTCTTGTGTCCTCCTTTATGCCCCTTTGGGTCCCCCTTGTGTCCTCCTCTATGCCCCTTTGTGTCCCCATGTGTCCACTGTTTGTCCCCGTGTCCTTCTCTGCATTGGCACAGTACAGGGAGGCAGTGTCGGACTGGGAGCTGGAAGCTGCTTACAGTGAACATTTGCTACTGGTTTCTATTGGGGGATAAGGAGTAACAGAGGCGCCAGATTAGTGTAAAAGTGTTTAAAAACTGCTTAAAAGGAGGGGGGTTGGTGGTTACCGCCCTCAGGTAAAGAGTGACCAGCCAATGGATCATATGTAAATAAACAATGAAATTTATTTTAAAATCTCCAGGCAAGCAACGCGTTTCGCGGGTCCAAAGCCCGCTTCATCAGGCAATCAATTTGGAGACATACACGACTGTGTCAGTGGAAGGAAAAGCGCCTACTCACAGTAGGCGCTTTTCCTTCCACTGACACAGTCGTGTATGTCTCCAAATTGATTGCCTGATGAAGCGGGCTTTGGACCCGCGAAACGCGTTGCTTGCCTGGAGATTTTAAAATAAATTTCATTGTTTATTTACATATGATCCATTGGCTGGTCACTCTTTACCTGAGGGCGGTAACCACCAACCCCCCTCCTTTTAAGCAGTTTTTAAACACTTTTACACTAATCTGGCGCCTCTGTTACTCCTTATCCTTCATTGATCTAGTCCACCCTTGGTGGAGGGGTGTATCCCCATATTTTCCTGTCTACAGAGAGCGACTTCTTAAACCTGAGTGGGGTCAGGTTATAATTCTCCCCACCTGCACCATCAGTGGTTGCCTTAGTGGTAACCCTGACTTGTGAGTATATCTCTTACTGTTACTTTAAATTCTTTCCATTCGACAAAACATACTACACCATATTTGGCTCTCGGTCTTTTTCTTTACATTGTTCAAGTCTGGTTTCTATTGGGAGTGATGACACAGGGTTACTGCTGCTTGGCCAGCAGGTGGATTTCCTCAGCTTTTCCACCTCCCAGTTCAGCACTGCTGGGAGGCCTTAAATTGCAGCGGGTTGGAGGTTTGTATTGGCAGGTGTTCACAAGTCAGGAACTCCTTGCATATGGACTATAAGAAGCTGTGACTCTTTTCCCCCACTTTTGGGGGAGAAAAAGTGAGTCTTATAGTCCACAAAATACAGTACTCTATTTCCTGTTGTAAGTATCCCTTTTGTGCAATACTTAAATAATTGTGCTGTACTATTGCATCTTGTCAAAGCAGCCTCTGCATCCCTTATTGCTATTCCACTGTCTATAAGGTATTTACTTTGGTAGGTGAATACCTTCAAGCACTCATGATTTCTGTTTTAATAGCTTAATTGTTGTTTGTTACAATGAGGCTCCCTGCACACTGCAAATCTGATTTGTGATTCCCATTTTCCCTGGATGCTATCAAAAGAAAAGCGCAGCATGCAGTACCGATTAAAATCTGAATTGCATGTGAAAAACAATAACAAATCGTCATCGCATGTAGTGTGCAAGAGGCCTAAAAAATATTTTGTACCTTTTTAAAAGTGTGTTGTATAAATCAAATGGAGCTAACCCCATAAAAATCCATCTCACTCCAGGTTGTAAGTAAGCAGGACAAACACTGAGAAGCATGAATACTTGCACAAGACACTGTATTTGCTGTCTTAATAAGATTTTTGCACAAATAATTTATCCTGTGTATCTCTAGTCTTTCTGAAGCAAATATCTTCCTCTATATTGCCCTGTATTATTGAAGACCATTATGTATTACTCTAAAGCTCCTGCAAGTACTTTTAGCGTAGAGTGAGAAGTCATCCAACAGACCATCAAAGCAGACTCAGGCTGTCTGACAACAGAAAAAGAACAACCCTGGAGTGTGCTGATGCTTGCCGCTCTCCTTAAATGGAAACAGTTTAAAGTAGTTCTTTCTTAATACGAAAAAAAAAGTCTTGTGCGGACAGAAATGTGAAGTGGGCTGGCTAGAATTCTGCCTGCCGTCAGAGCACTGTGTTTATATCAGCCAGCGCTGTAATTGTGCTGCTGAAGTGCAACATAATTATAAATAATCAAAGACCCACAATACATTCTGCGCCATAGAAATATCCCCTCTCTTAGCTGAGTAGCGCCAGTACATCGCTCATAACGTTACCGTAAATGGCAGTGCGGTCCAGCAGGAACCCCGCAGATGTTTGTCTTGTTTGTTGCTGTTTGTGACCTCATACGGTACATTTATTATGAGACAATGCAATGTTTGACTTGGTTTAATTGAAGATGTTATAGCTTTACAGAAAGTATGTGTTTGTGATTGCTCAGTTGGAGGGACTTCAGTTAAAGTCCCAGTTCAAAAACACAGTTTTTATGTGCATTTCATTTCACATTATTATCAGTGTCCAACAATGAGTGCACTTATACCAGACCATTTTTGGTTTGCGTACCTGGCAGTGCCGATGTACTATCTATAACCAGTATTCTGTTGTTGGCTTTATTCATTCGTATCATTATGTTCCTCTACCCACACCTCACACTAACCCCAACCCCATCCACCCCCACCCACCCACCTACGCCTAACATTAAACACCCTTACTTTCCTACGCCTAATAATAAATCACCTACCTACACCTAACATTAACTACCTCTACTCACGCTTAATAATAACCCCTAATATTAACCCCCAACCTAGCTGATGTCCAGAGCTCGGCTAATGATAGCTTTACTCTGTAAACAGTATCTGCAGCTCGACTAATCATAACTGAGCTCCATACACTATCGCTGGCACCCAACTAAAGTACTTGGTGCACCATAGCCGCAAACTTAAAGTGCTGTCTGTGATGAAACTGAGTATAGCCAGAAGGCTGTGCCCACAAATATCAGAGAAGTTCATTGATTTTCCCTAAACTTGGCTTTAGACTATGATGAATTTGTATACTATGGTAGGTTGTAGTTTGAGTGCTCCTCTGAAGGACAGCTAGTGAGACTTTATACTCTGGAAAGGGCTTTTCAATGATGTCAGCACTATGCAAATACTAAATAAATGAAATAGAAAAGTCACAGAAATACTAAAGCTAAGCATTAATATTGTTGCTATAGAGGGAGGGAAGAGAGAACCAGGCCCTGCTTATCATGGTGGAAACTAAAGTGATCAGACAAGGCCTGATAAGCCTATAGACACGTTCCTAATGCTACGTACACACGTTTGTTTAAGACCACCTGCTGTCCAATTGCATTGTTCTACCCTATCCACCCACCAGCGGGAATCTGCTACATCCTGCAATGCTTATTCTCCCTCCACCCCTCTCCATAGCAACAGATGTGCCGCTAGCCTGGAGGCTGATGACACATCTGTACAATGTCTGCACTACTCTGTCGCCCAAAGGATCAAGTATTGATCCCTGCCTGGTAGTAGAAATCCCCTGGTGTGTACAAGGCTTTACGGATAGCAGTTATACTGTGATTATTATTATTATTATTATTATTTAGTATTTATATAGCGCCGACATATTACGCAGCGCTGTACAGTGTATATATATATATCTTGTCACTAACTGTCCCTCAAAGGAGCTCACAATCTAATCCCTGCCATTGCCATATTATGTAGTGTAAGTACTGTAGTCTAGGGCCAATTTTTTTTAGGGGGAGCCAATTAACTTATCCGTATGTTTTTGGAATGTGGGAGGAAACCGGAGTGCCCGGAGGAAACCCGCGCAGACACGGAGAGAACATACAAACTCTTTGCAGATAGTGCCCTGGCTGGGATTCGAACCAGGGACCCAGTGCTGCAAGGCGAGAGAGCTAACCACTACGTGTGATAACTGAAATCCAAACGATCAATGTCATTCAGTACAGTTAACAATCACAATTGTTAAAAGCTAGCGATTGTAATCCATGCGAATCATAAATTTGGCCAACACGGTGCTTTGATGTCTTAACACTACCAATCCACATGGACGGGCTCAGGAGGTCAATAATTTTGCAAAGCCCCTTGCTGATGTCAAGGAGCTTTTTCTAGTTCCCAGGAGAAGTTGGGTGTCACTAATCCTGCAGGGATATAGAGGTCCGCTATGAGTGCATAAGAATCTTGAAATCTCCCACCAGGAGGAGATTATTAGTGTTTTGATCAGTGGACCAATGAGATGCCCCAGCAAAAAATACAAAAAGCTTTATGCCAGGGAGCTCTTCCTTATGCAATATACCAGTGGCGTAACTAGAAATCACTAGGCAGGGGGGCAAATCTTTGGATGGGGCCCCCTTCCGCCCACCCACCCCGAGAACCAATGTTATTCAATTGGCTAGTGCACATTTCAATGTATTTTCCCCATGCAGATATAAACAGACAACAGTGAAGCACTGCATGCATTTTCTCTATCAATTGCATTAGCTTCTGTGATAAAACATGCATGTTTTCACACATACAGACACACATGGTGTGCAGAAAACCTACACAAAAAACCAACAGACGAGTTTGCTCCCAGCCTCAGCTTATTACACTCACTCTGTCCACCTCTGATGGAGCAGAACTGGCTCTGCAGACTTCTCCAGCATCACTACAGTACAGAGCACTTGGAGAGTGGTAGAAAGGCTGGGGGTAGAACAGCGTTGTACACAAGACCCTGTGGAACACTGAATAGGGACTGTCTACAAATCTTTGTCTTCAAAACGTTGTATGATTCCTTATCAGTGGCTGAGCAGATGCAGTCATTAGAACAATTGTTCAGAGGGCAGAAAGTTTTTTTCTCTCCTTGCCATTAGTTGTCAGTCTCTCAAGACGGGCCCCTCTGTGGCTTGTGGCGGCATATACCTTGCAGAGTCTATTGTATGCTGCAATATACTGCAATGCTGAAAATTCAGATAGTCCTGTTAAAGCATTTTTAAATCTCCTGCTTTGAGACAGGCATTGCCTCTGATTCTACAGCTCTGTAGACTTCAGTACTGTTGCCACTTTTGGTTCAGAATACATTGACATTTGCATTTTATATGTCCTCTACATTTGTTTCAAAATTGCTTTGCATTAAACCAAATGTGCTTGCTTTAGTTATACACCTAAATAGCACTTGTTCAGTTTTGTTTGTTTATTTTTTATTGTTTTTTAAGCATGTGTGTAAAAAAAAAATATTGATTTTTTTATCTCCCTGCTGTGTACCTTGAGTTTTCCAGAATGGATGTAGTTGACAGTGTATCAGTTTCCCATTTTTGCATTTTGTCTGCAGATATTTTATGAGCTTGCCAGGGCTAGCTGAATCCCGAGATGCTTGTAAATGACATTGGCAGCCATTAGATGTCTCTTCCATTTTTAGCACAGCAAGGCTGTCTGAGCTCAGGATCTCTGCAGATACAGCTCCCCCCCCCCCCCCCCCCCCACACACACACACACACACTCACTAGGCAAATCTTTAATGCATGGTCCATGTATCCATTTCCATGTTCCTCCCCATGTCTGTAATCCATGCTGGGAAAAGGCATCATCAGATCTATTTTACGTGAAAGCTTGAAAGTACTTTAATAGTATTAGACAAAAATAAACTCTTTCAGGGTAATTCAGGAGAGCGTAGGGCAGGGTGGGCTGACTAGGTATAATGACTCTGTGAGCATTTGCGTAATATTGATCAATGAAGCAGCCTTTAAGGAGGATTTCAAGGACAATGTCTGGTTGCCTCTGTTTTTAGATTGATGACAGTCACTTTTTCCTGAAATGGTCAATCTGTATAAATAGTTAAAGTAATTTATGGAGGGCAACACAATAAACTGCAATAAATAGTTAAAATACATATAATGAAAGTTTTTTGAAGGGGGTGGGGGTGGGGGGGGTTAATTGCCTACATGGACATTCTGATGAGTACTGTTTAACTTTTCTACTGTATATGACATTAAAACTAGCTTGTCAAATCGGTATGGCAAATAAAAGGTTATGTGAAGGGGATCTGGAAGATCCTCTAATGGGTCATTTTTATGTGTAAATTACAAAATAATTCCTAAAACCCCACAGGATTTACTTTCCAACACTTTTCTTGCTTCTTGCGTCTCCTGAATGCAAAATGTAACTATATAGCAGGGGTGTCCATATGGGAAATGGGTGTGACCACACACCAGAATGTGGGTGTGGTCATGGGTGTAGCCAAATTTAAATGAACTTAACAGTGGTACAAGTAGGCCTGCCCCCTCTCTATTAATATAAAAAATGCAGCATATCACATAAATAGGCAGTGTCACTTCTAGGCAGCATTGGCAGGCTTTTGTGCTGGCTGTTCTGGTTTTATGCTGGATGGGATGGTCTGCCAGGTTGTCTGGCAGTCCCTCCATAGCATTCTTTTACCTTCTAGTGGACCATGCTGGGTGCTAGGGTGGTATGCTGCATGCTATGGGGCCTGCTGGGTGCTGTGGTGCCATGGTGGGTGCCTCTATTGGGCATGCTCGGTGCTGTGGTGCCATGCCGGGTGCTAGGGTGGCATGCTGGGTACTGTGGTGCCTGAATTGGGTATACTGGGAGCTGTGGTGCATATATGGGGAAAATGCTGGGTGCTGTGATGTCTTGGTTTCTGTATGGGGCCATGTTGGGTTCTGTGGTGCCTCTATGGGGCCTGCTGGGTGCCTCTATGGGGCCTGCTGGGTGCCTCTATGGGGGCTGTTGGGTGCCTCTATGGGGGCTGTTGGGTGCCTCCATGGGGCATGCTGGGTGCCTCTATGGGGCATGCTGGGTGCCTCTATGGGGCCTGCTGGGTGTCTCTATGGGGCATGCTGGGTGCCTCCATGGGGCATGCTGGGTGCTGTGGTGCCATGCTGAGTTCTAGGGTGGCATGCTGGGTGCTATGTTGTCTCTATGGGGCATGCTGGGTGCTGTAGTGCCATGCTGAGTGCTGTGGGGCATTCTGGGTGCTGTGTTTCCATGCTGGGTGCTGTGGTGCTTCTATGGGGCATGCTAGGTGCTGTTGTGCCAAGCTGGGTGCTCTGGTGCCTCTATGGGGCATGCTGGATGTTTTGCCATGCTGGATGCTCTGGTGCCTCTATGGGGCATGCTAGAAGCTGTGGTGCCTGAAGCCTCCATAGGGAGCATACACATTGTGTCTGTCCTCATCCCCCCAACAATCCCACGCCCAGCAGAGTAGCACAGCGGGAGGAACTAATAATCCGCTCTCCAAGTCTTAGGATCTCTGTAGCTGGCAATTCTCCCCCTAGCATCCAAGAATCAGACACTAGGGGGAGAAGCCTGGAAGAGAAGATGTCTACAGAATCTGGAGACCAAACGGCTGGAGGCAAGTACTGCTACCCGCTGCCTTACTCTGCCTGGGGGACATCCGGGGCACCCCAGTATAGACCCGGGCACGTGCCACTGTTCTTTAGCTCTAGCAATGCCCCTGCTATATAGTAAACACAATGCAATATGGATGTCAAAGAGAAAGACATACAGACCTCAGAGAGAGCCTTCCCGTGGTACCCTTTGAGCCCCAGAATAGCGAGCACTCTGTCATCCAGATCTCAACTTGAACAAGATAAGTAAATTCAAGTATGGTTCTGCCTGGCATGCCTTATCTGCCACACTTGGCTATCTACAATAAAAAGCAGACTCATTGACCAATAGTAAGGTGTGGGGGAAGGGGCAAAGCCAACAATCAATGTTAACTCATGCAACCACATATTACTTTACCACGAGTTAACGTTGATTGTTGGCTTTGCCCCTTCCCCCACACCTCACTATTGGTCAATGAGTCTGCTTTTTTGAGAGTGCTCCAAGTTTTAATGCTCCTGTTAACTTGTGAACAGTAAGTGCTGACACCCCTATCTGTGAAGTATGTCAACATGATCAAAGTTAAAAATGCCCATTTTACTGTAAGTTGACCATAATTGGATAAACATATGTTTTACTTAGAGGTGTATACATGTTCGCACTTGGAGCCACCAGCCTTCTTTACTTGGCAGATCATTTAGGTTGACACTCAAAACGTGAGCTCACAATTAAGATAAATATTAATCAGTAGCAAAACTGATTCCTCAATAATGTATGAAGACTTTTTTCCCTATGCCGTGCAATGGCCACAGCTTGAACAGAGCTCACATGCAATATATCAGGTTGGGAATGGGATATTTCCTTGTAGACTCTTCATAGAAGGCTGGTTATATTATTATTTTATATAGTATGTAATTACTGTTTGTTTTGACCATAGATCAGTTGGGAGAGTATTGATAGGGGCCACAACTAGGTTCCTTAATAATCATACTATTGATCTTGCTATAAGCACAGGTATTTTAATTAATTCTTCTTTTTTAAGAAATATTCCTTCATCATGCCAGAATTTGAATTTCCAGCTATGTGAATGTGAATTTTGTCTTTGTTCGCTATACAGCCCTTTCATCTGTGATTCTTTGTGTTACCTTGCTAATGTCATGCCCTTGGCTTCATGCTCCTTTTTCATGCACTCAGTATTCCCAGCAAATCTGATTCTGATATTGAATAACATCTCATGATACTACTGCATGCAATTTACCACCTCTCTAGGGCTGATCCAGTGAACCATTTAATGCATTATTGAACAGATTCTTGGTGTTGTACATACTAGATGCCATTGTCTTTTATCTACACTCTAACTGAATCAAGGATCATTTCTAAAAATAGCTGAATTGGTCAACAGTCAGTTGTACCTGGATTTTTGTATATATCACCTTTTGCCACAAATAAAAATAGCAGTTTCTATAAAATGTAGACTTACCGTCTCTGTTTGGAATGTTTTTTTTTTAAACATAAATTTGACAATAGAAAATAATCAGGTTTTTTGTTCCATATCTTTAGTGACTACTTACTGTTACAAATGTTATACAGTAGTCAGTTTATATTTCAAAACGGTTTTAAGCTTTCTAAAGGTGTCCACTAATCATACAATCCTGATTGTACAAACTATCTAAATATATGTAGCAAAAGGATATACTGAGTGAAGATAATTTGAATGGATACGTAAGGTAGTACCTCATATTACATAGAAGTGGCAAGATTGTACAATCCATATTGTACTATTAGTGGGCACGTTAGAAGGACCACTGTCGTAACAACTGTAAAATTTGAAATATATGTAAACGCATTCCTATAAGAAGTACATTTTTCCCCAGATTAAGATGCACTATAAATGACTTGTCCCTATGTTGCTGTCACTTACAGTATGCAGTAAAAATCTGACAGATCTGTCAAGTTTTGCACTAGTTCATCTCCTTTTTGGGAAATTCTCAGCATTTCCTCAATCCTTTACAAAAGCACTCCCTGGAAAGAATCTGTACAAAGATGTTTAATCTGTACAAAGCTGGTCTCCCTACTCATTCACACACAAGTGCTTTTGAAATGAAGAAATCCTTGAGAATCCCACATGAGGAGATTGGTTAGTCCAAAATCTGTCAGATTTCTACTGCCTAATGTAAGTGACAGTATTTTTTGGACCATAAGACGCACTGGACCATAAGACACACCCAGGTTTTAAGGACAAAAATCAGGAAAAAAATATAACTAAACCTAGGTGCATCTATAGTGCAGGTGTGTCTTATGGAGCTTTCCCTCCGCAAGCTAGCTCTGTCTCCTAAGCTACACTGTCCATCTAAAGTAACCCCTACTGCCTTCCCCAGCTACATTAACCCCAATTGACTCCCAGTTACACTGGAACTCCTCCCCCCCCTCAAGCTTCTGTATCCCCTGGCAACAGCAGGGGAAAAAGCTTTACTGTGGTGCCTGTCCCTCCTCCTGTGGCTCCTCCTGGAAGTCCAGAATAAAAAAAATACCTGTTCCATGGCGTCCCCCCCAACCTGTAGCCCCTAGCAACTGCTCAGTAATAAAAAATAAAAAAAACACTTTCCCCACAGCAGCCCCTCCCCCCGCTACATCTCTTATAACGCCAGAGTCCAGAGAATAACAAAAACAGACTTTCTCAGCAGCGTCCCTCCCCTCCCTCCGCTGAGCCTCTTTTTGCCCCCGGCAACAACACAATAGCCAATTCTTACTACTGGAGCGGCTCCAATGCCGCTATATGCCTCTTTGATGTCACCGGCAATAGGCCTGAAAGATAAATCGAATTTAAACCGATATCGCGATCACCAAGATCACAATTTTGGAATCGTCAAAGCGGCAATTATTGCCATCACATCATTTCCACATGGGGAAGTTTGAAGAAGTGGCTTCAAACTTCCCCGAAATCCCGACGAGTGTGGCCCACAGCGTTGGACATATCGTCCGCGCGAGTTCAACGTTGTCCATCCTCTATCGCCGTCTGCCGGCTCTTGTGCTTGGCAAAACTCCGGGTTCCTGTATGTCACATGACATACAGGAAGTATTCTGTACATTAGAGCCAGGACTCATGCTTAAAGCTATGTCCACAACTGATGCAGCGTGGGTGACAGAGGGGGCACAGAGAGAGACACAGGAGACACAGAGAGAAACAGAGCGGGCACAGAGACACAAAGGGGGAAAGAGAGAGACCCAGAGGAGGCATAAAGAGGCCAAGGGGACACAACGAGAGACTGGGACAGAGGGGAAACAAACAGGCAAAGAGGGGGGAAAAAAGTTTGATTTGAAGGAAATCGTGAATCGAATCGAAAACGCAATTTCAGACAGAAATCGCTCAATTCAATTTTTTCCTAAAATTGTTTAGACCTAACCAGCAATTGCAGAGTCTGAAGCGCTACAGCGGAAGCCTAATTACCTGTTCCAGCCGCCGCGATCCTCCATCTCGTGTCCTCCCATGCTTGCAGCCTCGCGCTGGCGTCCTGTCACTGCGTGACCCGACGGTGCGGATCATCACGTGAGTTGACTGTGCACCGTCGGGTCACGCAGTGACAGGACGCCAGCACGAGGCTGCAAGCATGGGAGGACACGAGATGGAGGATCGCGGCGGCTGGAACAAGTAATTAGGCTTCCGCTGTAGCACTTCAGACTCTGCAATTGCCGGTCACATTAAAGAGGCATATAGCAGCATTGGTGCCGCTCCGGTAGTAAGAATTGGCTAATGTGTTGTTGCCGGGGGCAACAAGAGGTTCAGCAGGGGGGAGGGGAGGGGAGGGACGCAGCTGAGAAAGTTTGTTTTTGTTATTCTCTGAACTCTGGTGTTATAAGAGATGTAGCGGGGGAGGGGCTGCTGCGGGGAAAGTATTTTTTTTTATTACTGGCCAGATGCGGCTTAATCAAAAATGTAGTATTCGGACTATAAGACGCACTGACTTTCCTCCCACTTTTGGGGAAGAAAAAATGCGTCTACTAGTATCTTTATGGCCATACATGGTACAATTTTTCAATTAGATAATTTAGTTCGATTATTCTGTTAGATCGAATATAAAGATTTTTCCAGCATGTCCGATCATTTTTCCCGAAAAAACGGGATAATCGTTCGAATTTCTTGATCGAAAAAAAAAATATTTTCAACTTTCATTCAATTCGAACATTTAGATTGAATAAACGGGAAAATCAAATGTTTTTATTGTATCGTGTATGGGTACCATAAGAGCTTTCACAGTTGGCTTTCCCAACTGGTAAAAAGAGTTCTGTAGTATGACTATCAGCTGTCAGGATGCCAAACACTGTGTGCATTACCTCCACATCGATATGTTTACCAGCTACCCTACTAACTACTTGAAATATCATCTTTCAGAATCGTACAGTTCTTTTTCAGGACCGGCAGATATGTAAAGAAACTCTGTTGTCACTATCACAATGCCAGTAGCAGCGCTGGCATCTTGTTACATGGAAACCAGCCAGCGGTGTGTGCTGATACTATCTAAGCAAAAAATGATCTTTTCCGGCATAGAGACAGCTTGTTCTTTCCACGGAGGTTCTTCAAGAAACTTATAGTTATGTTTCAAATTTGAATTTCTCACCAAGGCTTATTTAAATGTGCCTCTGTAATAAAACGAAATGCAAAGATACTTTACGGGTGCACAGTTCAATTAGCAGGTTGTTTATTGGCAGAAACAGGACCTCACATATAAAATAATACTTCCAACATAAAACAAGTCTAGACAGAAGGGCAGCGAATGGCTTTCCACAAATTCTAGCAAGTCACAAGTCCAGACAGTGGAGCAGTGCAGATGTTCTTCTCTCAGCTTCCTCTGCAAACTTTTATTTTATTCCATCATTTTCCTTTTTTTTCTTTTATGATCTTCAGGTTCTTCTATTCTTCTGTTTTTCTATTGGTCTTTACTTCTACTTTTCAATAATCTTGATTACAGCCCACCTCAGCCTGCTGTTAAAGTAATCAAGAGCTCCACTGGCACACCTTTTAATTTCCCACCAGTGGTGTGGACCTATGGGAAATCAGCAGGCAAAATTCCACTAAGCCACTTAGTGTTTGAATTGGCCACTAAACATTCTTGTTGGTCTTCGTGAACAAGGAAAGAGTAAAGACAGAAGAATAGAAAAGGTCAAGGGAAAAGAAAGAAGTTTACTAATGTAAAAAAGACAGTATACAGAAGATGATGTTACTACATAAGAGTATACAAAAACAAGAAAGTAATGTATATAACAGAAGAAGGAAGCAGATGAATACAATATATATAAAAATCAGAGCAATGACAAATACAGATGAATGATAATTTGATTTAAATATTTTGTTTCGTTCGTAAAGGGAAGTTCCAGGAAGACTAAAAATAAAAAAAAAATCACTTACCTGGGGCTTACTCTAGCCCCTGGCAGCTGTCCTGTGCCCTCGCCACTGCTCCGGTGGCTCCCGGTCCCCTCCGGTGCAGATGCCAACCTCGCCAGGTCAGCATCTACTTCCGCTCCAGTATGCAGCTCACGGAGTCGCACTGACATCATCCGAATTGTACTGCGCCTGCGCAGTATCTTCCTGCTGACGTCAGCGCGACTACGTGAGCCGCACATTGGAGCGCAAGTAGGCCTCCTGTATCGGAGAAGACCTTGGGCCACCGGTGGGGAGCAGAGGTGCAGCAAGGGCACAGGACAGCTGCAAGGGGCTGGAGGGAGCCCCAGGTAACTGAATTTTTAATTTTTAGTCTTCTTGGACATGTCCTTTAACCACTTACCCTCCTGTGAGATGAGTATCTACGTCCCTGAACATCTCCCTTGAGCTCCAAGGGGCATAGATACTGGTCCCTTTTTGTGTCTTCCCGTCGCACGTGTACACGGCCCCTCCCGGTAGTGCACAGATTGGGGATTAGAAACATATGTAAGTGTTAATCTAAGTGTTTACATTGAAATGATTGCTGTTGCAATGAGCAACAATATTCATTTCATCATGTAAATGACAGTCTCTGTCATTTTCTGATGGCTGAACCAACCAGGCAGGAAAATGTGTGGGGACATCTAGTGGCCAAAAAGAATATTACAATAAAAATAATTAAATATACATTTCCTATAACTATAACAAGCCCATTCAATCATTATGCTCCCTCCCTGCCCCCATATGACGCAATTGTAAAACAACAAAAAAATAATTAAAAGTGACAGAATTTAAAAGACAATACATAAAGTGTTATGTTTGGGACTTAGCTTTTAAAATATGTATGCTATGAGGGTGTATTACTATTATTTTTGAAAAATAAGGGCTTACAGTATTGTTAGAGTAACCAAAATCACATACTGAAAAAAATACACCTTTATTTCCAAATAGAATATTGTCACCATACATTGTACTGGGGACATAATTTAAACGGTGTAATAACCGGGACAAATGGGCAAATAAAAAGTATGGGTTTTAATTACAGTAGCATGTTTTAGTAAAGTAGCATGTTTTATTTTAAAACTATATTAGTTGAAAACTGAGAAATAATTTTTTTATGTTTTGTTTTTGCTTATTATTCCCATTAAAATGCATATAAAATAAAATAATTCTTAGCAAAAAGTACCACCCAAAGAAAACCTAATCTGTAGCGAAAAATGTATAGATTTCAGTGTGGTAAGCATTGAAAAAGTTATTGGCAAATAAGTGGATACAGCGCTGAAAATTGCTCTGGTGTTTAAGGGGAAAAACCCTTAGGGCTCGTTCACACTAAGGGCTTTTTTGCCCTTTTTTTTAAGCGCAGGTGATTTTCAAAATCGCCCTAAAAATGCTTGTGCAATGATTCCCTACGAGAGAGTTCACATCTGAGTGGTTCGTTTCCGATGCGCTCAGCAAAGCGTTGCCTGTACCTTTTTTGAGGCGATTCCGCCTCGGTGGAAGGTATAGGAAAAACACAAAACGCTCACAAAATCGCTTTGTGCAGCAATTGTGTTCTCGTTTTTAAGAATAAATACATTGTGTTTATTATTTTATTCTTCAAAGAGTTCACTTCCTGACTTGCACCAGGGAGTGAATTAAAAAACTGCTCTGGAAAAGCGCTCAGAAAAGTGCTTTTAACAAAAACTCACCGCCCACCCAAGTGTCGGGAATTGCAAAAAAAAGAAAACGGCGTCAAAAACTCCCAACACTAACGCGATCGGAATGCAGTGTGAACAAGGCCTTGAAGGTGAAGTGGTGAAATACATTTTATTATTAGAACTTTTTTAAAAATAGGTAGGGGGATCAAAAAAGTCCAGTTTACCTTTTTACTGGGGGTTGCCAACATCTGATGGTCCCTCTAGTAGTGGCAAAGCAAGAGTGTCCTGTAAACCATTTTGGACGCAATGCAGCAAGTTTACTTCAGTGTCTAATAAATTGTCACATTTTTTTGGAATTGTTGGCTGCAATGTAAAGGAAAAGAGACATAGTGACAGCATGAGATCTTGACAGTAGTAGACTGCTCTGTGGCTCCACAATGTTGTTGTGCAGTGCAGTTGCAGTTACCAGCAGGATTTTGAGTCCTAACAGCTGTGTGGTGTTATTGTTTGACTGTTGCTGTAAAGAGGGATCCTGACATGCTGATGGCTCTGGATATGACAGCTGTGTGGTGTTACTATACACTCAAAATCAGCTAAGCGCTTCCTTCATTTGCTGTATGACCTCCTTCTTCAGCAAAATATCATGGTCAGCTCCACCTCCACCAGAAACACCCTGTGTGATCCAAACTCACCAGATATGGTGGGCCATATATTACAGTGGCCTTTCACACTTCTGGGGCATTAACAGGCTCCCCACGCCCTCGAATTCTCCTCTTCTTAAAACACCATCAACTCACTTCTTTTCAATACTCAGCAGCATATATTTCCATAGACATATACCTCAATGACAATGAAACGCTTTCGTTGCGCAGTATAGTTAAAAAACAGTGTACTTTATTCTTATGTTACACTCACATTTAGCAGGGTTTGGTCAAGCATGTGGAGTTACTAACGGGCTCACCCCCCGTGCAGTCTCCCGGGCTGACCGCCGTAAAGTTGTATATCAGGGTGCACGTGCGCTTCCACTGCCAGCCTCCCTCCGCTAGACGCGAGACTCCTTCTGCATGTGGCTCCGCATGGAGGAGTAACTAGTAACTCCACATGCTTGACCAAACCCTGCTAAATGTGAGTGTAACATCAGAATAAAGTACACTGTTTTTTTAACTATACTGCGCAATGAGAGTGTTTTATTGTCATTGAGGTATATGTCTATGGAAATATATGCTGCTGAGTATTGAAAAGAAGTGAGTTGATGGTGTTTTAAGAAGAGGAGAATTCGAGGGCGTGGGGAGCCTGTTAATGCCCCAGAAGTGTGAAAGGCCACTGTAATATATGGCCCACCATATCTGGTGAGTTTGGATCACACAGGGTGTTTCTGGTGGAGGTGTAGCTGACCATGATATTTTGCTGAAGAAGGAGGTCATACAGCAAATGAAGGAAGCGCTCAGATGATTTTGAGTGTATATCTGAAAGGGGACTCATTCCTAGGAGCAGCAGCGCACCTTTTTCTGGGACTTTGATATTAGGTCTCTTGGATGATATTTGGTCACAACTCCCAGGACTCTTGTTTTTGGAAATATATAGACCACATTGGCCAGTTCATTCAATCATATTGATTTAATATATGTGCATTCATTTATTTTTAAACCATATTGGTAGTGGTTGATTATCCTAAGCACTGTGCGTTTTGTGTATACGATATGTGTGGTGTTACTGTTTGACTGTTGCAGTAAAGAGGGAGCCTGACATGCTGATGGTACTGGATCTGAGAGCTATGTGCTGTTATTGTTTGACAATTGTTGTAAAGGGGGAACCTGACATGCTGATGGCACTGGATCTGACAGCTGTGTGCTGTTACTGTTTCACTGTTGCAGTAAAGAGGGAACCTGACATGCTGATGACACTGGATCTGACAGCTGTGTGCTGTTACTGTTTGACTGTTGCAGTAAACAAGGAACCTGGCATGCTTAAGGCACTGAATCTGACAGCTGTGTGCTGTTACTGTTTGACTGTTGCAGTGAACAGGGAACCTGACATGCTGATGGCACTGGATCTGACAGTTGTGCGCTGTTACTGTTTGACGGTTGCAGTGAACAGGGAACCTGACATTCTGATGACACTGGATCTGACAGTTGTGTGCTGTTACGGTTTGATGGGTGCAGTGAACAGGGAACCTGACATTCTGATGACACTGGATCCTGACAGCTGTGTGTTGCTGTTATCCCTCTGCTCAAGCAGTACAATTACAGGACATATTTACTGGCATATCCCCCGCATCTGTCATTCAGGTCACCCTAGTTATTTAATAGCACACTCATCAAAATGAACATCTTTATTCTGTCGGAGTTGTTAGTGGATTTTTCTAACAAAACGCCAATTAGCTCGTTCACCTCCCTGTCCCCAAGCACTCATCTCAAAGCAGAGCTAATCAGATTAACAAAAGGAAAACCATCTTTGATGATCCATCTTGCAATAGAAAGGGAAGCATTATACACCTCTCAGCATTGTGTTTGCAGAGAAAAAAATGAAGGCAATTATAGTAATAATCTGTTAAGTTGGAAGTGTCATTCTTAAAATGACAGGCATAGACATGGCTGCCAAAACAAGTGTCTGAGAAACCTGCCAGCTCAGCAGATGGCACTGGAAATATTTTGCAGAGTTTGGCATTTACTGCACTCCTTTTGCTAAGTAAATGATAAATAACTTGTGGGAAAATGGCTTCAGGACTACATGGTCACCATAAATGTACAGTCCTCTGATGTCAAAGATCCTGTGAGGAGATGCTGAAGCGCTACTGGGGAACCTTAAAGGGGAACTGTGGTGAAAATAACACAATTAATACAATTGCTCTTTTTTTTTTTTTTTTTTTTTTACAATATTCATTTATACATGATTTAGTCAGTGTTTGCCATTTGTAAAATGTTTCCTCGCTCTGTTTTACATTCTGAAATTTATCACAGGTGGCAAGATCTTTAGTTCTTTCAGGTGACTACAACAGAATGTTTGTTACTGAGAGTTCTATGCACAGAGGGAGATCCTTGCATGGCATTTGGAAAAAGCTGGTATTTCCCACAAACTGCAATGCAAACTGTCAGGACCATGGTCATGACATCACACTGGGGAAGGGGTTTCATGACAATATCAGCCATACAGAGCCCCCTGGTGATCTTTTTGAGAAAAGGTAAAGATTTCTAGTGGAAAAGGGGGTATCAACTACTGATTGGAATGAAGTTCAGTCTCAGATTCCTCTTTAAAGGACAACTGTACCAAGAGGACTATGGAGACTGCCATATTTATTTCCTTTCAAGCAATACCAGCTGCCTGGCAATCCTGTTGATCTTTGCCTCTAATATTTTTAGCCATAGACCCTGAACAAGCGTATGCATATATATCAGGTGTTTCTGACATTATTGTCAGAACTGACAAGATTAGCTGCATGCTTGTTTCGGTGTTATTAAATTTTGCAGTTGAAAACTCCGTAGAGCCTTTTGAAGTCAGGCCCTTATAGTCTCTTGCACAAAGTCTGCATTTTCACTGTAATTTTTCATTATTCAACTTTCACTTGAAATAGAGGTGAAAGCGGATTACCACATACTTGTGTCATGTCTACAGGGCGAGGCATTTTAAGAGCTGTAATAAAAATCATTATGTGCCTCTCAGTATGACAGGTTTCTGCATTATGTTTTCAGGACATGAAAAAGCATGCAGTGTGACAACATGTAACCTGTGATACTGGATACAGGATGTCATCAACACTGCTATTATTTCACATTATGGGCTTAGCATTACATTTATATAAAGGTTATGCTTCTACAGGTGAGCTGCTTGTAACAGTGCCCTGCGGGGTGCTTCTGGGTATTGCGTGCAAAATCATCCCATATAAGGATAGTTGATACTGTAGTCGCTTTCATTTATGTAAAATTAACTATTAAGGAAGAACAGAAAAATCTGTTAACATGCAAATCGCTGCTAACTCAATAAGTAGAAACCATACTAGCAAAGAAATGCTGTATTCAGCTGGCAGCTGAACAGAAAACACAGATGTTGGCTGAATGATTTGCAATTAGTGGCTTTTATTTGCTAGCATTGTTTCCACGGACAAGGAACATTGAAGTGTTAGTCAGTTCAACCAGGCTTATAGCAAACTGAAAGGAGCACACAGAGTACAGCAGTTTACTAAATGTAACAAGAAAGAGGTTAAAGGAGGGGTTAAAATTAAAACTTGCATTGTTAAGCATTATTTGACAGAAGAGTGCAGTTGCTTGTTCAAAACAGAATTAGGTTGTCTAAGGCAGGGGTCCCCAACCTTTCTGAGCCCGGGGCCCACTATCCCGACCAACATTTTCTCAGTTACCACAGTATAGCAAGTACAGTTAGCCCAGTATAGCAAGTACAGTTACCACACTATAGCAAGTACAGTTAGCCTAGTATAGCAAGTATAGTTACCCCAGTATAGCAAGTACAGTTACCACAGTATAGCAAGTACAGTTAGCCTAGTATAGCAAGTATAGTTACCCCAGTATAGCAAGTACAGTTACCACAGTATAGCAAGTACAGTTAGCCTAGTATAGCAAGTATAGTTACCCCAGTATAGCAAGTACAGTTACCACAGTATAGCAAGTACAGTTACCACAGTATAGCAAGTACAGTTAGCCCAGTATAGCAAGTACAGTTAGCCCAGTATAGCAAGTACAGTTAGGCCAGTATAGCAAGTACAGTTAGGCCAGTATAGCCAGTACAGTTAGCCATTATAGCTAGTAGTTACCCCAGTATAGCAAGTATAGTTAGCCCAGTATAGCCAGTAGTTACTCCAGTATAGCTAGTACAGTTACCACAGTATAGCAAGTACAGTCAGCCCAGTATAGCAAGTACAGTTAGCCTAGTATAGCAAGTATAGTTACCCCAGTATAGCAAGTACAGTTAGCCCAGTATAGCAAGTACAGTTAGGCCAGTATAGCAAGTACAGTTAGGCCAGTATAGCCAGTACAGTTAGCCATTATAGCTAGTAGTTACCCCAGTATAGCAAGTATAGTTAGCCCAGTATAGCCAGTAGTTACTCCAGTATAGCTAGTACAGTTACCACAGTATAGCAAGTACAGTCAGCCCAGTATAGCAAGTACAGTTAGCCTAGTATAGCAAGTATAGTTACCCCAGTATAGCTAGTACAGTTACCACAGTATAGCAAGTACAGTTAGCCCAGTGTAGCAAGTACAGTTAGCCCAGTATAGCAAGTACAGTTAGCCCAGTATAGCAAGTACAGTTACCACACTATAGCAAGTACAGTTAGCCCAGTATAGCAAGTATAGTTAGCCCAGTATAGCCAGTAGTTACTCCAGTATAGCTAGTACAGTTACCACAGTATAGCAAGTACAGTCAGCCCAGTATAGCAAGTACAGTTAGCCCAGTATAGCAAGTATAGTTAGCCCAGTATAGCAAGTATAGTTAGCCCAGTATAGCCAGTAGTTACCCCAGTATAGCAAGTATAGTTAGCCCAGAATAGCAAGTATAGTTAGCCCAGAATAGCAAGTATAGATAGCCCAGTATAGCAAGTATTGCTAGCCCAGAATAGCAAGTATAGTTAGCCCAGTATCGCTGCCCCAGTGTCGCCAGTACAGTTAGCCCAATGTAGCCTCTCCTCTCCCCCCCCCCCCCCCCCGGCCGCTCCTGTTACCTGATGAGCGGGCAGTCGCTTCCTTATATTCCCCATAGCTCCTCTCCTCTTGCAGCACCTCGTATTACAGAAGCGCTTTCCGCGCGGCTGCTGTAAGGAAGGGTAGGAAATAGGGCAGCGGCTTCCTGTAGCACGATCGCCGTTACCATGGGAACGCTGCCCCGCCTCCTTACAGCATGCGCACAGCAAGCGCTGCTGTAATACGAGATGCTTCAAAGAGGAGAGGGGCTATGGGGAATATAAGGAAGAAAGCGGCCGCCCGCTCATAAGGTATCAGGAACGGCAGCCGCTGGGGGGAGAGGGAGAAAGGCCAGATCCGCCGCGGCCCCCCAGAAATCTGCCCACGGACCCCCAGGGGGCCGCGGCCCCCAGGTTGGGGACCTCTGGTCTAAGGTGTCTCCTCCAATCAGTCATTACATTAGCCCTGCACCAGACATAATTATTTCTTTATACGGTACAGGTTTAGTATATGGACCGATCAGGAGGAATCATCTTCATGAGGGATGATTATTGATTAGTGACCATTTTCTGCTGTTTATCTAGTTCAGGAAAAGGCCTCCATATGCGGTCAAATATTTTCAGTAGATTAAACATTAGATTCAATAAAAACATTAAAGGGGACATGAGGTGAGTGTGATATGGAGGCTGCCATATGTATTTCCTTTAAAACAGTGCATATTGCCTGGCAGTGCTGCTGATTCTCTGCCTCTAATACTTTTAGCCATAGACCCTGAACAAGCACGCAGATCAGATGCTCTGACTCAACACTGGATTAGCTGCATGCTTGTTTCGTGGTTGGGACTCAGGCACTATTCATGCAAGAAGATCAAAAGGACTGCCAGGCAACTGGTATCTTTAAAACAAATAAATATGGCAGCCTCATTATCACTCTCACCTTGCGCGGACCTTCTGTGCAAGCGGAGAAGGCCCCGGGTGACGTCACTCAGTCAGACTGAGTCCGACTGAGCCGCTTACCGGGGGTTAACTGTGGGAAAACGGCGGTGCTGAGGACGGCGAGGGACACATTTATGCTTATGGGGCTGGAGGAAGCCCCGGGTAAGTAAAAAACTGCAATAAGACTCATCTCTGAGTCTCTTTATTTCTAACAAAAATCGATTGAAAATCCTATAACCTGGACAATTTCTCTAGGGCTGCCCCCAGTTTATGGTATTTCTTCTCTCATCCCATCTGGCTTGCTTTTACCCTTGAACACATTTTAAAAAAACGTATGAAATAATGAATTGTATGTGAAGTACAGATATTGAATAGAACATTAGTAGCAAAGAAAAGAGTCTCACATTTTTATTTTCAGTTATATAGCTTGTTTTCTAACATTGCATCAGTCTGTTACAGTTGCAGTATTGAATCCTTCCTGACTGCTTAACGTCGAGAGGGTGACAGCCCCAGGACCGCCGAATGCCGAAAGGCGTCAAGTCCTGGGGCAGGGTTTTGCAGGGGATCACACGCGCATCCCCGCTTGAATGACGGAGCTCTGTTCCATCATCAGTCTAACAGCGGCCGTCTATTTACATTGTACAGCGCTGCGATCTGTACTGGGGACAGACGTGTCACTCGGTTGTCCCCGGAGAGGCTCAGAGAGCTAATTGCCGTGATTGGCTGGTGGGGGGAGGGAGGGGAGTATTTTTAAATACAAAATTAGAAAAATTTATTAAAAAGAAAACAAATAAAAAAAATAAAAAATAAACGTAGCAGCAGCGATCAGAGCTTACCACCAACAGAAATCTCTGTTGGTGGGTAGAAAATGGGGGGGGGGGGGGGATTAATTTGTGTGCTCATTTGTGTGGCTCTACAGCAAGCCATTAAAGCTGCAGAGCACTTATTTGTAAAAAGAAAATAGCCTGGTCACTAGGGAGGTGCAAGCCTGTGGTAATGATCGGTCGGAGACTGCTAATGGGAGCCAGTGCAGGAATGGTGGGATGAGGAGAGGACCAGGAAAGCTCTATAGGACGTATTAGCCACATTTGTGACAAATACAGTCAGTCTTTATTAATAATATTAAATACAACTAAGTGGGACCTCAATAGGTCAGCAAACTGATAAGGCAGGTGCCTTGCTGATCCCCCCCCCCCTTCCCCCAATAACGGTGTATTAACAGCCAATGGGGTGTAGCTAGATAGCCCTGTTCAACCTGTATCAGTATTGTACAATCATTCATTTAAGATAGTGGCTGGTGTCAAATAGGCCAGTCACATAGTGCCCAGAGTTTGTGGTCACTTGATGCAATGCACTGCAGACAGTGTCATATCCCTGCAAGCATATGCAAACGTACTCTGAGACACCCGTGTTTCAAGATTCTGGTCCTATTCAAAGTCCATATACAGCCTTATCATAAAAGGAGGTTTGATTAAGAAATGGGGAAGTGCAATACATAAATAGTGTTACAATGTGCTCAACATGTTTCATCTATTAAAATATTTCGTCAGGAGCAGAATAAAGTGTACCAGACATAAATAAAATTAAAAAAAAAAACACATCAAACCGTAAAATAAAACCCTAGAAAGTGCTCAAGTCAGAGCCGAGGCAACCACTGACATTAGGGTTTAATATATGAGCTGACCAGCCCAGTCCCTGTATGGCAATCCCTCGTTAATTCTGTAAACAGCCTCAGTGTGAAACACAGACCAGTCTTACATTTTACTTTGCCCATAAAATGATGCTCTGATGTCAGCATATGCAAACTACACAATATACCGTATGTAAGACATCTAATGCATCCAGCAAAGCAAGGAATACAATACGGTATACAGCCTCAGTGTGGGACACAGACCATTCCTAAATTTTGCATCGCCTATAGAATGATTCATTTTTTTTACTGTTTGATGTGGTGGTGGTGGGGGTGGGTGCGGGGGGTTATTTATGTCTGGTACACTTTATTCTGCTCCTGATGAAATCTTTTTATAGATGAAACATGTCGAGCACATTGTGACACTGTATATATGTATTGCACTTCCCCATTCCTTAATCAATCCCCCTTTTATGATAAGGCTGTATATGGACTTTGAATAGGACCAGAATCTTGAAACACGGGTGTCTTAGAGTACGTTTGCATATGCTTGCAGGGATATGACACTGTCTGCAGTGCATTGCTTTGAATGAACATAAACTCTGGGCACTATGTGACTGGCGTATTTGACACCAGCCACTATCTTAAATGAATGATTGTACAATACTGATACAGGTTGAACAGGGATATCTAGCTACACCCCATTGGCTGTTAATACACAGTAAATGGGGGGATCAGCAAAGACACCTGCCATATCAGTTTGCTGACCTATTGAGGTCCCACTTTGCAGTGTTGGACTGGGAGGTGGGAAAGTTGAGGAAATCCACTTGCTGGCCAAGCAGCAGTAATCATGTGTTGCTGCTCACAGTGAAGACTTGCTACTTGTTTCTATTGAGTGATAACACAGGGTTTCTGCTGCTTGGCCAGCAGGTGGATTTCCTCAGTTTTTCCACCTCCCAGTCCGACACTGCCACTTTGTTGTTTTTAATATTATTAATAAAGACTGACAGTGTTTGTAACAAATGTGGCTAATACATCCACATTTCATTTGTACAGGTAGGGTCTATTGAGTCTATCGACTAACGTGTTGCAAGTTTAAATTCCCTGTGCATACTTTTGGTTTGTTGCAAGGACTCTATAGGACCAGGCTCGGACACTGCCGGCGGGAGCTCGGGATTTCGCCCGCCAGGCCTCCCTTTTTGTGGCCCCTGGGGCCCTGAGCACTGCAGGAGGGGGCACAGCGCAGGAAGGAGGAGCAGCGGCGGGCACAGAGCAACAGAGGGGGGGGCAGTCTCCCCCCCCCTCACCTGAGGGCTCTCCCTTCCGCGCTTACCCCTCCAAGCTACAATGTGCGTAATGTGCGGTGGTGTAGACCAGAGCGGCAGCGAGCAGGGAACTGATCAACTTACTACTTCCTGTTTCCCGGCTCTGCGTGCCACTACTCTGGTCTGGTCTTCTCTGCTGTACTGTCCAATCACGCTCTCACTGTGCTTCCTGTGAGAGCATGATTGGACAACAGAGAAGACCAGACCAAAGCAGCGTCAGGCAGAGCGGGATGCCAGAAATAGTAAGTAGACAGGTTTTGCCCTCTCACTGCACATTGTAGCCTGGAGGGGGAGCGGCGAAGAGGGGGGGCCCAGGTGAAGGAGGGAGGGAGACTGCCCCCTCCCCCCCGTGCTGCTCTTCAATCTGGCATTTTGTGGGGAAATCTGCCGACAATCTGGTTGCATTTTGAGAGGAAGTTTGCCGACAATCTGGTTGCATTTTGAGGGGAAATCTGCCGACAATCTGGTTGCATTTGGAGGGGAAATCTGCCGACAATCTGGTGGCATTTTGGGGGGAAATCTGCTGACAATCTGGTTGCATTTTGAGGGGAAATCTGCCAACAATCTGGTGGCATTTTGGGGGGAAATCTGCCGACAATCTGGTTGCATTTTGTGGGTAAATCTGCAGACAATCTGGTTGCATTTTGAGGGGAAATCTGCAGACGATCTGGTTGCATTTTGAAGGGAAATCTGCCGACAATCTGGTTGAATTTTGAGGGGAAATCTGCAGACAAACTGGTTGCATTGTGAGGGGAAATCTGCCGACAATCTGGTTGCATTGTGAGGAGAAACTGCTGCTAGATTTTTTTTTTCTTTGGGGGGGTCGGCCCTCCACCATGTGGTCTGAAAAAAAAATGGCCCTCCATGCCCACGAAGTTGGACAGCACTGGACTACTTAATATTTTTATTTTACAGCATTTGACTACTTGATGAATTATCATGAGTCATGTAACTACTTGATTATTTTATCTAAAATGTATCTGGTCAGACCCACTCTCTGTGAATAACACCGCTACTTATTTTGTGTATTTTTTTGTTATTTTGTGTATATTGCAAAATTTCTAGAGTACATGCATATGTGAGCCCAAAATGGGAGGGGGGGAGGGGGGGGGCAGCGGGCCCCAGGCTAAAGCTTTCCTGGTGGGCCCTTAGTGTCCCAGTCCGACCCTGTATAGGACCCAGAGCCTTCCCTCTCCTTAGGTGAGTATCTGTTTTGGGTTTTTTTTTATTTAGGCTTTAAAGCGGTATTGTCACCATAAAAATCTAATTTCAACAGCAACTGGTCTGAGTTATTAAGTAATAAGGATGCTAATCCTGCATTCAAAACTTTTTCTGCTGTTATGGTTTGGAGTTATCAGATACTTTATGAGCACTGGCCCTAGTGCCAAACAGTGCCAAAGAGTTGAATGCTGGGAGTTCTTTTTATCTATAATATATTCCTCCTCTTCCATTTATTTCCCTGGCTAGCTTTCTTATCTGAAACACCTCTGCTCATGTGTGTTAACAAGCAAGGCTGAGGTGACTCAGTGATTGGCGGATAAGACAGTGTAGTTCCTAGTATACACCTCAGTGGGGAGTGTCTGAAGACTCTGGGAGGAGCGCAGCTAATGAATACACAATGAGCAAGAGAAGGGAGGGGGGGGGGACAAGAGTCAGGGAGGATATGATGTCAGCATTAGCTTGGCAAGATGGCCACTGCCTAGAATAGGATTTTCTGCTTTTCCTTTATAAAATAAACAGGAATCAGTACGTGGATAGCACAATACATCTGTCGGTTGTTCTTTAAGCCCCATCTACATGATACGATTCTTTGTGTGATTCGATTACGATTCTATTTACAATCCGATTAAATCCGACATGTCCGATTGGGATTTGATTCAATTTGATTTTCCATTGTTTTGCAATGGCAAATCGAATTGAATCGAATCCCTATTGGACATGTTGAATTTAATCGGATCGTAAATAGAATCGTAATCGAATCGCACAAAGAATCGTATCGTGTAGATTGGGCTTTAGATTCCCTTTAACCTGAGCTGCTCTGTGTTCACAGAAGCGGTTATGTACTGGCTTAGCTGGCAGAGAAGATTAGTGGTGGGTGGCTGCAATGGCAGAGGAGAAGTCAAAATACACCATCAGTAGGAAAGCTTTCTTTGTGGAGCTCTTACTCTCTTTCTGTACGTATCGTTTATGGAAAGACAGCTGTAATCTGTATAAATGAAGCAGATTTATTGTTTGTGCTCAGTTGGTTATTAAGTTGCTTAAAGCTTGCCAAGATATTCCAGCATTGACTTGACATGTCTACATCCTTGGTGATAGTAGTTACAGTATATAGAGTTCACACAGTCAATTATGGCTGGCGCTGCTTCCACTACAGAGTAAAGTATCCCTCTTCATATGATCTGTGTTTTACCCAGCATGACCTCACTGCTAGACGGCAGCATGCAGTGTCATAA
Organism: Hyperolius riggenbachi; assembly: GCF_040937935.1. Lineage (NCBI taxonomy): Eukaryota > Metazoa > Chordata > Amphibia > Anura > Hyperoliidae > Hyperolius > Hyperolius riggenbachi. The sequence continues at coordinate 308,977,596 of NC_090650.1, read as the reverse complement.
TCCATGATTATAGTGTATCATCTGCTAGCCTTGCTGTGCCTGGCTGCTCAGTGAATGGCGCACACATTGTGCTAGGAAGGGGCCACTGCATGAATCTATATTCTTAGTTTCTTTGTGATACAGATATGGCTTCTGTTTAGTCTGTGATGATTCCTAAAGTACAGCAAATTAATTTGTAAAAGCCTATCTTACACACACAACCCCCCCAAAAAAAAATAATTATTGACTAGAGCAGTGATGACTAACCTTGGCACTCCAGCTGTGGTGGAACTACAAGTCCCATGAGGCATTGCAATACTCTGACAGCTCTAAGCATAAGTCGGGGAGGCAGAGGCATGATGGGATTTGTAATTTTGTCACAGCTGGAGTGCCAAGGTTAGCCATCACTAGACTAGAGCATTCAGAAGCTGAAATCTGGTTGATGTGTTGAAGTTCCATGTTGGTTTTTATAGTACCTATTAGGAATGAGCACAAAGTTTAGGTGAATTTCCATGAAAACATAAGAATGAAAGGTCTTTCCTGGTGTCTATGCAAAAAAGGCGAGGAAAAATTGGCGCTAAATAGTGGTAGAATATTGGTAATTTTACAGATATTTTACTATCCGCTGCTTGGAATATCAGTAATTCTACAAAGTCTACTATCTGCAATAGTAGAATATTGGTAATTTTACAGGTGGGATATAACCTTCCCCACCTATTCTTAATACTGACGTTCCCCACCTACTATTAACACTAACCTTCCCCTCTCTATACCTAACACTACCCTTCCCACCTACTATTATTTTGCTGCTATCTTACATCAGAGTTCGGCAATAGTGTAGCCAAACTCCAGTGAACTACTGTTCCCAGCATGTGCACCGCCATTCCTACATAGTAACAGAACTGTGCTGCATCTATTTTACTACTGTTCCCAGCATGCCTGCTACTGCAGAGTTCCGCTAAATAGCAGTGGAGCTCTAGCAACGCCATTTTACGTGGTTGCTTCTGATGCCTGCTATTTTTATCGGGGATCCCCTTGCACCCAAATTTCCAACTATAGCCGGTATTTCCCTAAATTAATCTGGGTGCCTATGCCAGTGCCCAAATTTCCCTGATGTCTCTTGTGACCAAATCGTCCATTTTGCTTTCCCATCTCTAGCCATTGCAGGTTCTCTTTGTTCAAACATCACATGATCATCACATAAGCATGGCAACCTTCCCTGTGGTAAATGAAGAAACTATATTTACAACTGTGCTGGCACTTGGCTTGTCCAAATGTGTCTGCTGAAAGGGCCTAGCTATCAAACCTTGCTCTGCAGTGTGTGGGGGCATACCTAACTAAGGGTGTCAGTTCACAATCAGCAGACAAAAGTTTCAAGTCTATATGCTGAATACACACCAACCGTTTCCGCGTCGAATGCGTCCGTCGATACGCATCGACTCGATTATTTCCGAGCATTTCAGAACGCATTTCGATGATTTTTAGGTCGATTGCCATGTAAAGTATGTCAAATCGACCAAACGATCCATCGAAGCTTGAATCGGACATGTCGGAAATAATCGAATCGATGCGTATCGATGGACGCATCGAACGCGGAAACGCATGGTGTGTATCCAGCAATAGGTACTATAACTACAATTTGTTTTCCTATGGGTCCTTTTCTTTTGCTATATATTTACTGATACAGTATTACAATTTCTTATTGTATACTTATTAAACTTATTATTTGTTTACATTTTTAGATTAACCAAATTCCTTATCTGACTTTTTCAGAGTTCTTCAAAACGAAGAGGAAGTCGAGAAATGCACAAAGATAAGAAAAGTCCGATCCAGGTATTTTGGATTCTCCGCTGTTGTAACTATGTAACAGTGCATGTTTTATGAAAAATGTTTTTTCAATTGATTAACTAAAATAATGTTATAACAACACATTCTGTGCACAAAGAACAAATACAACTGCCAAGAAATGTGTGTATGGGTTAGGAGTATACAAAATATCAGGGATGGTCAGTGAGTTACAAATAATTTCAAGTTGATGCTAATACTATGGTCATTTTACTGCAAATATATGCAGGTTGAAAATAAACCAATCCAATGCAGCCACGGTAGCAATTTGACTGGCCATATTCAAGCTGCCTAAATTTACATAAAATCATGAGGATGTGGAATTGGACATTGCCATTCTTTTAAGCAAGGGAGTGACACATTTTGCAGATGTTTATACAGGAGTATAAGGGCTTTTAGCCTCATCACACTTTCAGTTAACATCACCCTTATAAAGGACATCCAAAGTGAAAATAAACTGATGAAAAAAAAACAATTGTATCAATCCTCCTTCTCTTAAAAATGACTTTTTTAGATATCCCACGGTTTTATTTTGTATTTATCTAGATTGTAAGTTTTTACTGTTTCGTTGCCTCTGCTCAATGACACCTTCATTGAAGTATGCCAGAGCTCAAATCTATGAATTATTGACCCTTTTAATCTCTTTCCTGTTCTCAGAAGCCATTTACTGACTGGAAAGTGTTTTATGGCTGTAATTACTTATTAGTGAGGGTTATGCTATAGTCTGACCCAGTCCGACCAGGTCCCGTCCCCAGAAACTGTCACTTGCATGCCTGATGTTTAACATTTTCAAGCAGAGAAAGAAAATAAGAAACACAGCATAGTTCTTTGTGTGCTTGGGACTGTACATACACATGTCTATCTCATCATGTCACATGTCACCTTGGTTGTCCTTTAATGATGGCTGTCTAATCCTTAGGGCTATATTTTGGGATATGAGTACTGTACACACACGCTATATCGGCCATAGCTGAACAGTGTGTACTGTTGAATGGAGAGGGGAGGATGGACAACGGATATTGCATGACTGAGCGGTATCCTGCAGTGTACGTAAAAAAGGAAACAATGGGACTCATTCATGGATTGTTGGTTGTACAATGTTTAGGGAGCCAGCGTGCTGTATTGTAAACAACTTTGTGAGACAAATGTACACATGCTAGATTCTTGGCAAAGATCTTGCAGAACGATTATCTCAGCTTAGTTTTTTTAGAGCATGTATACAAGCCTTGAGATGTTTTGAATTTGAGGAAAGAGGAAGACTGACTAAGGTAACTACAGGTAATGCAGTGTGCTTTTGAGATAGCTGAATGACTGTTTCATTACAGTAAGGGGCAATAGAGGAAAATGAGAGTGATACCTTTATTGGCTATGCAATTAATGTATGCATTCTGGTGTTTTGAAAGTTGGGGTTCGTTTTGACAAGTTTGACATTATGAGAATAACTAAAAAAAAAAAAAAACACAAATACATATCTGGGAAATGTTTGAGAATGTAAAGTGGAGACAATAATTAACTCAGTTGTACCTATCAGACATCCATGAACAGATGGCTGATAAGCACTTGGAGATAAGGTAGGACAAAGGAAAACAGATAAGAAGTAGAAAGGTAAATCTGCATCTCTTGTGCATACAGGTGACATTGAAGGTCATAAAAGGAGATCACCCAAGAATTGAACTCCATCCCAATCAGTAGCTGATACCCACTTTCTCATAAGGAATTTTTGTGTGTGATTTCAGCACCAGGGTGCTGACATCACACTGTGGGAGCCTTGTTGCATTGTGGGAAATAACAGCTGTTTCCAACTGCCAAGAAAGCAAGCAACATCTCCTTCTCACTGACATCATCTGCCAGCAGTAAAAATGTATGGCATAGTTCAATCTTAGGTAAAGTGACAGCTTACAAAAGTTTTACAGCCCAGTTAAACTCTGAATTGTTTAATGTTCTCTGGTGGTAAGAAATTACTGTATAATGATAAGAATCTGTTAAAGCTGCAGTACTGGCCACCAAGTGTTAATCTCAAAGTAGCTGCTCAGCAGTGAGAGCTGCTGCTTAGCTAGGAAACTCCCAGATAGCTTGCAACTGCACACTTTTGTGCTACCAAATGAAAATTTCACTGGGATGGATGCAACACATGTGAAAATTGTGTTAGTAATGGCATAAGCCCCTGTTCACCCTTAATAACCATGAAAAATCTGGGGGGATTAACTAACGGTTGAAATTAGATGAGAAAATATTTTCAACATCCTATCTAAGAAAATATTTTCAATATCCTATTTTTTCTTTTAAATACAAAAAACTGTTAAGAGAGTCTCTGTTTCAGTGGTTCCTAATTATTTCTCTATAGTGTACCACTATCACAACCTTTGCATCATCTGAGTAATTATGGTATTGTCCAAAATAACCACCCACCTACATTTCTAACATACAGCTTAGGCATAATGTCCACTGGTCCAGTAGCAGGTGTCACACAGTTAAGAAAGCATTGCTATAGCATGTAAGTTTTTGTAAAAGGAATGTTTAGAATGATAGTAAAACAGTTTCATTGTATATTTTTTGATGTGCAGGAGGACAGCGCTGATTTAAAATGCCAACTTCAATTTGCAAAGGAGGAGGCAGCACTAATGCGGAAGAAAATGGCCAAACTTGGAAAAGAGAAGGATGACTTAGATCAGGAACTGGAAAAATATAAATCAATATATGGAGATGTAGAAAGTCCCCTCCCAGCAAGAGAGACCGGCGGCCCGCCCAGCACTCGGGAAGCTGAATTAAAACTGCGTCTTAAGTTGGTCGAAGAGGAAGCTAACATCCTGGGCAGGAAAATAGTGGAGTTGGAGGTGGAAAATAGGGGCATTAAAGCAGAAATGGAAGACCTCAGGTGTCAGTATGAAAAAGAATTTCTAAGCAGGGAGTATGTTTCAAGCATTCCTACCTCACCATTTGGTGATTCCATGGAATCTGCCACAGAGCTACGTCGCCATCTCCAGTTTGTGGAAGAGGAAGCAGAGCTGCTGCGGAGATCCATTTCTGAGATAGAGGATCACAATAAAGAGCTCACAACAGAGCTGAATAGATTCAAATTTGGTCCTGTTAAGGACCTTGTCTGGATAGACGACAATTCTTCCAAGTGCAATGGGTCCGTACAGGAAGAGCTGAAGTCGGCTCATATCCAGATAAGTGAACTAAGTGCTAAAGTAATGAAACTTCAATATGAAAACCGAGTTTTACTATCAAATGTTCAACGTTATGACCTTGTATCACACCTTGGAATGCGTACAGCGAGTCCACGTGATAGCGATGCTGAAAGTGACGCAGGCAAAAAAGAAAGTGACAGCGAAGATGGACGCCTAACTCAACCAAAGAGAGAAGGTCCAATTGGTGGGGAGAGTGACTCAGAAGATGCCTATGAGAAAACATCAGGCTTTGAGAGTGTAAAACCTTCTGAAGTAGGTGACAGGTTCGGTACAGACCTGGTTAAACTGAGGGAAGATGCACACTCATTTATGAACATGAAACATGAGGCTGAGCGGCTGGGGAAGACAGTTGAACGCCTAATTACAGACACAGACAGCTTGATCTATGACGCCAAGTTGCAGATGACAAGCAGTTCTGAGGAGGTAGTATTAAAGGGTTGTCCAGACAGAGGAGATGCCACCGGGTCAGAGCTTTTAAGCAGCATCAATAAAAAAATGAAGGTATTCAAGAATGAGCTGCATAACTTTCTGGAAATGGTTGAGCACACAGGAGAAGGTCTGAAGGAGCATGCAGAAGACTTGTCTCCTATGCCACAGCTCACCGAATCCTCTAGTTTCTTGTCCAACCTGACGTCTGCATCTCGCGATTCTCCAATTGGAAATCTTGGAAAAGAAATGATGACTGACTTTCAGGTAAAAGAAAATGTGCCTGGTTTATTAGCTTTATGTTCTGCTTTTTGGCCATTAACAAATACACATTTTTCCCCCCCAATTCAATTAAATCAGTCAATTTTATATGTTTAGGATTACCATAATATATAAAATACATTTCAAAAAGCAAAAAAAAAATACCCTGCAACAATCAAACTGTAATTATTATTTTTTATTTCATAATTTCATAAATCTAAAACAAATGTACCTTTAAGGTGGAGCATTTAAGTTATTAAGATCTTTTAATAGTCCGCATTTATACCGCATACTTCCAATGGAAGCTCTTACCATTAAATGGGGAAAAAACTTGTTTTACGCTGCTGCTTTCATGGCCTGCACGTTTGCAGTTGGTATGACATATGCATCTCTCATTGCATGCGCGCCTCATAACCAGTGTTTGCATTCTTTTTTCCCCCTTGTTTTTTCTCTTTTACTTTCCAGATGTTTCAACCCATCATTTTGCTCATTCTCTTTTTGGTTATGTTTTCTTCACTGTCTTACGCCACCATATTTAAGTTGGTCTTCCTCTTCACGCTTTTCTTTGTCTTGTAGTTTTTCAGTTGTCTGTCTACCCATTTTTTGTTTTGCTTTTTGTTGGTTTGTGTTAGGTTTTTTTTTTTATCTTCCCACCCTTTGTCTTTTTTTATTTGTGTTTATATACTACCCATGCACCTTGCAGTCCAAGCTGAGGGAACAAATGGAATGGCCACCTCTCCATGAGCATGAAGAAGATTCCCATCATCTTGTAAATCATGAGTCACATCGCAGAGCAGATGGGGACAGTAGAAACCACAGGACTGGAGACAAGGGCGGTTTCAGTCTAGAGGTCAGCAATGTTGAATAAATTATTACAAGTAGTTCTACATGTCGTTTATAAAGGGACCCTGTGGTGGGTTCAAGTTTACTAATCAACTACTATATCCTGGAAAAAAAATCTGGATTTTTTTTTATTTAGGATGATACCATTTCTTATCCTGTAAAAGTGTTCTTCTTTCTAATCCAGCCACATGATAGCCATATTTGCAGCTCTGCCCAGCCTCTCTTCTATTTCCCTTTTCACCCCCTTCCTTCTAATGTGATGTGTACTGTCCTCTGATTTTTTTTTCATGTTAGCTCTAGACCGAAATGAGCACCATCATCAGGAGAAAGGGCATGAGGAAGGACAGAGCAGAGAGATTGGACAGATGAAAAGATCTGTCGATACTATGGTCAAATTTCAACACGGTTTTCAGCTTGCCGTAAAGAAGCCGTAAAAAACAACACTAGTATTTTTTTTTTACTAAACACTTCTGTTTCACAGTGCATACATATACTTGGAATCCCTTCCAAACTGTAGGATTTTATTATATTTAGAGGCAAAATCTAAAGGTGGCCATACATCACGCAGCTTGTCGGCCGATCGCCATCCAATTTAATTATTATAATGGGGTGAAAATCGGTGCCGCCAAGAGCATGCCCAATCGACGATGCAACCAATTGCGGGTTATAGTTGGTAATTCTATTCCAACAATGTCCTGCGCCAAAACTATGTACCTTGTATACCCTTTACGGGGAGCCAGTGGAGAATATATAATCCTAAAGTGCAAAAACATCAATACTCCACTGTCTGCTATACAAATTCACTTTATTCAAAATCGCTAGTACAAATCCCCCCCAAAAACCCATTTAAAAGAGCAGATCTGCAGTTTCTGTTCTAAGCTGACTAACAGCCGGCTGTGTCACTCATTCAGGACTCACATCACCACCGCATGCACACAATAGGGTAGACCTATCACTCCCGGGAGTAGCACCCACAGTCTGCTATTATTGGACAGTTCACATTAGTGCTCCAGAGCTACAGAATCCCTTATGTGGCAGCAGTATGCTGTGTTGTCAATACTTGGGAGCTATATTCACCCTGCTGGCAGGTTTAATTAGGGCTTGTTAGTAAGCGCTTGTGGTTGTTATCAGCGTTAGTTCATGCAAAGCAACGTATTAGAGTTTGCCAACGAGGGCTCTCACCACCTCCTCTTATGCAAGGCTCCTGCAATTGGTCTGGTTCACAGTCCTTGTGTTATACATGCCGCTCATGCTCCATCCACTCCGCGCTACCCTGGCCACGCAAGCCTGCTGCTCGGGGTCTCCGCTCCCAGCGTGTAACAATCACGGCTGTCGGGGAACTGGAAGTGACGTCACCGCTCTGCTCCGCTCATCACTAGTATCGGCCGCCCACCGGCCTTCGTCAGATGATAGTGGGCGGCTGTTCCAACCTTCATTAAAAAGTCTTAGCATTCCTTTTCATTTGCATACTCCTCCCCTCTGCTGCCTTAAAGCAGTATATTCCAATAGTAACAATATCATTGTCCAGGCCGTTCTATTGTACATTGCAAAGTGGAGAGATTCCTTTATATTATTATCTTACATTCAGTATCATTCGACAGTGTCCATGATCAGTATGGAATCATATTTAAAAAACTTCAAATATAATCACCTAGCTGCACATACTTGCGTTTACCAGGCAACCAATTCACATGCAAATGAAAAGGAATGCTAAGACTTTTTAATGAAGGTTGGAACAGCCGCCCACTATCATCTGACGAAGGCCGGTGGGCGGCCGATACTAGTGATGAGCGGAGCAGAGCGGTGACGTCACTTCCAGTTCCCCGACAGCCGTGATTGTTACACGCTGGGAGCGGAGACCCCGAGCAGCAGGCTTGCGTGGCCAGGGTAGCGCGGAGTGGATGGAGCATGAGCGGCATGTATAACACAAGGACTGTGAACCAGACCAATTGCGGGAGCCTTGCATAAGAGGAGGTGGTGAGAGCCCTCGTTGGCAAACTCTAATACGTTGCTTTGCATGAACTAACGCTGATAACAACCACAAGCGCTTACTAACAAGCCCTAATTAAACCTGCCAGCAGGGTGAATATGGCTCCCAAGTATTGACAACACAGCATACTGCTGCCACATAAGGGATTCTGTAGCTCTGGAGCACTAATGTGAACTGTCCAATAATAGCAGACTGTGGGTGCTACTCCCGGGAGTGATAGGTCTACCCTATTGTGTGCATGCGGTGGTGATGTGAGTCCTGAATGAGTGACACAGCCGGCTGTTAGTCAGCTTAGAACAGAAACTGCAGATCTGCTCTTTTAAATGGGTTTTTGGGGGGATTTGTACTAGCGATTTTGAATAAAGTGAATTTGTATAGCAGACAGTGGAGTATTGATGTTTTTGCACTTTAGGATTATATATTCTCCACTGGCTCCCCGTAAAGGGTATACAAGGTACATAGTTTTGGCGCAGGACATTGTTGGAACAGAATTTGAAGCTTTGAGGGTCCTTCGCTGCCTAAACATTGATTAAAGCTTAGCGTGCAGGAGCACAGCAGAACCCCCCCCTGGGGTGTTTTTAATTAATTTGAATAGTCAATACCATTCAGGAACATGGCATACTCATTAACTGCTGAATTGGAAACTGATATGGTTTCAGCTTTTGAACAAGTAAATATAACATCGTCTGGGCAAAAGGGAGATGATAACAAGGAATGGAGACGCACCTTTCGCACACATAGGAGGTTAACTCTTAAAATGTCGAGGCGTAAGTGGACTGTGGCTACACTTGAGTCTTATATATCCAAAAAAGTTATCCCATGGGGATTAAGAGAAAAAATCAAACCATCAGGGCATTTGATGAACCCAAGATTCTTGCCCAAATGGAAACAGGAATGTATTAAGAGGGGTTTGAGAACAATGCTTATGATGAAAGAGGAGGAAGAAATTCAGGTAGAGGAGCTGCAAGTTGAAATCGAGGAGAGCCTCGAACGAATGAATAGTTTTGGGGCTCACCCCGAGTTCGAAAAATTTAACACTCAGCTGAAAAAAGAGATAGAGATTACCCAAAAGAAAATTAAAAACGTCAAGAGGGAGAAATTCCTGATTGACGTAGAGGAGTGGAAGGAAGGTGCATGTTTTGAACATCTTCCTGGACAGCCTAGAACTAGATCAGGATCCGGGTCAGGTGAATCGGTGGGTTCAGGGAGGAGAGATTCCACAGATAAATCGGTGGGTTTTTTAGACGACAGTGGAGAGGACGAAGGAAAAGAGGAGGGAGGGGAAGAGGTACAAGAGGGAATCAAAAAGAAAAGACCAAAGAAAAAGAGGAGACAGAAAAAAGACCCGAAATCCATTTTGAAAAGGGAACATCTGCCGAGGGCAGTCAAATCCAAGAACAACACATAGATGGGGAATCTCATGAAGTAGCCACCGTCCATGAGATGCTCAACATAATCAATCTGTCAGATTTTAAGGTGGAGGATTCGCACAGGAAAGTGTTAAACAGAGGATTGTCTTTCTGTCCCACACATCATGGTGACCATTTTGAAGTGTATAAAGATTTGCGACTTTTTTTGCGGAGAGTGCTGTTTAGAATTATGTGGGCTAAAAAGTCACAGCAGACAGGGGAACTAACTGAAACGCAGGAGACCGACTTGACAGTCTCAGACAGACAGGCCCTGATTGACTTGGAAGCCCTACTAGATACCAATATAGTTGAGACACAGAACACAGACGCACGACCGATAGCTTATACAAATTTGAAACCAAGGTCAAAGTACTTTCCTCCTTTGTCGCTGAACTCACATTTGAAGACGTTCGGTGAGGCAGTTGAAAGGGAGTTGAGGTCCCTAAACTGGCGACCGTCCGTCCCCAAAAATTTATCTCCAGATGAAGATCGAGCGCTTCAGGAACTGCGACGGGCTGATTCAGTTGTGGTGAGGTCCAGTGACAAGGGAGGAAATGTAGTGTTGTGGGGAAAGGAACTATATTTAAATGAGGTGTCAAAACAGCTAGGACAGCAAGATGTATATAAGAAACGGACAGCGGATCCTTTTCCTGAGATTGTCAAGAGATTAAATGGGAGGTTAGATGAGGCATTGAGGCAAGGTGATATTAGCCATGATGAGTGGAGGTTCATGAAAGTTGACACCTACAGAATCCCCGTGCTATACTTAATCCCAAAGGTACACAAGAACACGGAATGTCCACCGGGTAGACCGATTGTATCGGCAATAGGTGGCCCTTTTGAAAAAGTCACCGAGTTCCTGGATGAAAACCTGAAACATTTAGTGGAGGAATTACCTTCATATGCACGGGACACACGACATGTATTGTACCTATTGGAGGGTATACAGGTTGGTCCTAGTGACCTCCTTGTAGGTATAGACGTTGAAGGTCTCTATACCTCAATCCCCACATCATGTGGGGTTGAAAGCGGCTGAGTTCTTTTTAAGGAACGTGGCCAAAATGCAGAGAGGTAGGTGCCAGCTAGTCATGGACCTTTTGGAGATGGTTCTCACTTGCAATTGTTTCAGATTTGATGCGTCCTTTTATCGACAGATCAGGGGGACCTCGATGGGCGCGGCGTGTGCCCCAGCCTATGCGTGCCTTCACCTGGGCCTCTGGGAGCGCCAGGAGGTATACGCTAATATGGCGTTCGGGGCACACGTTGCGTCCTGGATCCGTTATGTGGATGACGTCTTCCTGGTCTGGAGGGGCACGGGAGAGGATCTAGCAGTGTTTCTGGACCATTTGAATATGAATGACAGAAACATCGCTCTGACACATACTGTCGACGAGAAGGAGATCAGTTTCCTAGATCTCGTTATACGGAAAGATGGCCATAGACTGACAACTACAACCTTTAGAAAACCAACTGCAGGTAACACACTACTCCACGCAACAAGCTTTCATCCTCCGTCCTTGGTAAAGGGTATTCCAGTAGGACAATTGATGAGAGTACGCAGAAATTGTACGAACGGGGAGGACTATGAGAGAGAAGCATCTGACATGTGTGAACGGTTCAGGAGAAGGGGCTACAATGACGAAACTCTATCTAGAGCTAGACAAAGAGCTGATGCAGCCCCTAGAGAGAACCTGTTGACGGGAACTATGAGTAAACAGCAACCTAGAGACAATCATGTGAGATTGGTGACACAGTATGGCACACACTGGAACCAACTACGTAAAGCCATGGCCAAACACTGGCATCTCCTACAATTGGATCCTCGAATTATTGAGGCAGTAGGGGATTACCCTAAATTAGCAGCAAAAAGAGCACCAAACCTTCGCGATATATTGGTTAAATCTGATTTTCGAACGGTTACGCCACAATCAACGCGAATGTGGCTTGGACCATCTATGCGACCGAGTGGTATGCATCGATGTGGACGGTGCAGTGTGTGCCATCTATGTGACCGAGTAGGTGATTTCCAGGACTCAGGAGGACGGAAAACTTATGAGATACAATCATTTATAAACTGTGAAAGCAAATATGTTGTCTATATGATTACATGCCCATGCGGGTTGAAATATGTTGACAAAACGACACAGATGCTTAAAAAACGCATTCAGCAACATGTATGCAACATCACTGGAGGTGATGAAACTAGCCCCTTAGGCTTACACTTTATGTTGAATCATGAGAAGAACCCAGAAGGTTTAAGGTTCAAGGGTATTGTAAAGATGCAGATCCCTGGGAGAGGAGGGGACTTGGATAGAAAACTCTGCCAGATTGAATCAGGCTGGATTTTTAGGTTAGGCACTGTAATTCCCCATGGTTTAAACTCTGACCTCCCTTTAGCTCCTTTTTTGCCTCAATGAATAAGTGATAGATTGGAACTTCACATCATAAGCGTTTTGAATGCGCCTAGCAGACGGTTAGCTGTAGTTCTATCTAGCTAGCGGATGCATGTGAATTGGTTGCCTGGTAAACGCAAGTATGTGCAGCTAGGTGATTATATTTGAAGTTTTTTAAATATGATTCCATACTGATCATGGACACTGTCGAATGATACTGAATGTAAGATAATAATATAAAGGAATCTCTCCACTTTGCAATGTACAATAGAACGGCCTGGACAATGATATTGTTACTATTGGAATATACTGCTTTAAGGCAGCAGAGGGGAGGAGTATGCAAATGAAAAGGAATGCTAAGACTTTTTAATGAAGGTTGGAACAGCCGCCCACTATCATCTGACGAAGGCCGGTGGGCGGCCGATACTAGTGATGAGCGGAGCAGAGCGGTGACGTCACTTCCAGTTCCCCGACAGCCGTGATTGTTACACGCTGGGAGCGGAGACCCCGAGCAGCAGGCTTGCGTGGCCAGGGTAGCGCGGAGTGGATGGAGCATGAGCGGCATGTATAACACAAGGACTGTGAACCAGACCAATTGCGGGAGCCTTGCATAAGAGGAGGTGGTGAGAGCCCTCGTTGGCAAACTCTAATACGTTGCTTTGCATGAACTAACGCTGATAACAACCACAAGCGCTTACTAACAAGCCCTAATTAAACCTGCCAGCAGGGTGAATATGGCTCCCAAGTATTGACAACACAGCATACTGCTGCCACATAAGGGATTCTGTAGCTCTGGAGCACTAATGTGAACTGTCCAATAATAGCAGACTGTGGGTGCTACTCCCGGGAGTGATAGGTCTACCCTATTGTGTGCATGCGGTGGTGATGTGAGTCCTGAATGAGTGACACAGCCGGCTGTTAGTCAGCTTAGAACAGAAACTGCAGATCTGCTCTTTTAAATGGGTTTTTGGGGGGGATTTGTACTAGCGATTTTGAATAAAGTGAATTTGTATAGCAGACAGTGGAGTATTGATGTTTTTGCACTTTAGGGTTATAGTTGGTCGCATGTATCAATCAGACATACTGCAAGAAGTAGGGCTGACATGCTCAATCGGGTGCGTTGTGGCAACGCTGTGCGATATTGGGATGAGCAACGAATGTGACAAAACCCCCATCCTAGTGTAAAATGTTCCCTGTGCAGTATACTTTACCCGTCGGTGTCCACAGCTGGCTCCGTGCTCTGTCCACATACACATGGCCCACGTGGTTGCCGGCATATACATGGGTGTGTGTGTGACTTCTACCTCAAATTATTGTATTCCTACTGGGACTGAGGACCAGTGTGAATAATCAGAGATGGGAATCACTGAGAATATCACCTAAAATGTTTTGAATCAGAGCCTTCTGCCATGCTGCCTCTACACTTTGGAACTCTTTGCTACATTCAGCCAGAGAAGCTCCAAAATTTTTAAATCCATATTGAAATATCACCTGTTTGGGCTGGCATTTATATACATGTAGCTAATTTCTTTGTTACATTATATACCATATTTTTCGAAATATAAGATGCTCTGGACTATAAGACACACCTAGGTTTAGAGGGCAAAAACCAGGGGGGAAAAAATACTAAACTTGGTGCATCTATGGTCCCGGGGCATCTTGTAGATGTTCTCTCCCCAATTATTTTGTCCACCTCTTGTCCCCACTTGTGTCCTCTCCTGTCCCCCCTTGTGGCCTCCTCCTGTCCCCCTAGTGGCCTCTTCCTTCCCCTCTTTGTGGCCTCTTCCTGTCCCCATGGTATCCTCCTTCTGTGCCCCCTTCTGCCCCTCCCCCCTGTTTCCCTTTGTGGCCTACCCCTGCCCCAGTAGTGTCCCCCTTGTGTACTCCTCCTGTCCCCCGTGTGGCCTCCTACTGATCCCTTTGTGGCTTCCTCCTTTTGCCATTGTGTCCTCCATCTGTGCACCCTTGTGTCCTGCTCGTGTCCCTTTGTGGCCTACCCGTCCCCTTTGGTGTTCACTTCCAGTCTTCCCTTGTGGCTTCCTCAAGTCCCCCTTTGTGACTTTCCCCGGGCACCGCGGGCATACATCACCTCAACCTTGGAACCCGCGATATCAGCAGCTTCTCCTGGTATACTTCGTGTCCTTGGCGTCCTCCATTCTTTCGCTCCCCCCGTAAAGTAAGTGGCGGCAGCAGCTGTGGGCATCACTCACCTCATCCTTGGAGCCCACGAGATCAGCTGCGTGACTGCTACCGCCACCACCGCCTACTTTGCAGGGAGAGGGGGGAACACACACGCAGCAGTCACGCTGGAGCCGGGTGCCGATCACATCATGGAGCTCTGTAAGCTGACAGGCTTCCGACATTTCAGGTGACATTTTTGTGCATTTTTTTATCCTTTGGAATATAACTCTTTTGGGGAAGAAAAAGTGCTTCTTATATTCCGAAAAATACGGTACTCTGTCACTAACTGCTGATCTGAGATATGGCTTTCAGTCCTGTGAGAGTAACGCACTTACCAAATGTTCTTATTGTTGTAATGTTCTTACCATAGTCTAAGGCCGCTTTTGAGAGAAAAATTGATTGTCAGTAAATTTTTGGGATAAAATATTGCATTTGTTCTAAAATGTCTTTGTTGTGCTAGTTATTTTAAAAATATAAAGTATATAGAAAATAGGACACTTTTAATCTATCGATCCTGAGTCCAAGTTTGCTGCAGTTGTTATGTCGGGATTGTATCACAACAAAGATTTAAATGTCACTGTGTATGTTATGCTTGTAGTGTCAGGTGTTGCCTGAATCAGCCCATGGACAGAAATACATTTTTCTATTCTAGTTTACATACATTTCAGTTCCTGTTCAGATTTCACTATCTCCCCATCGTCTGATTAGACTTGTTTATTGGGCGAGGCAGTTTCCACACAGTCATTTATTTCACAATCAACTCTATTTAGACTGAGTCTGTAACTTTCTACTGCAGAATATAGAAATGGGGGCATACATGAAATAAAAAAGGGCGCTGGTAGTGCCGCTAGTTAAATATCACTAAGGGTAATGATATTGTACTAGTGAATTTAGATTTATTATTTACTGATATTTTACTATGGCTAACCCTTACCCTACCGACATGCGTCCAAATTTCCATTCAATGCCGCTCAAAGCGGCTTTTATCATAGGTACCTATGGCGGCGCAATTTGTTAGGTAAGGGCTCCTACACCCTTTTTTCCTGCTTCGAAGGGGAGGCCCTTATTCAATTCACATTTCTGCTAAGTTTTCTCTTAGATGACATTTTCACACCATATCAATAAAATGCATTTTAAGCCCCCAGCAAGCAAGAAAGTACTCTGAATAATTTTGACAGTTCTTTTTCCCTACTTTTGTTACTTTTTCAATTGCAGAGTGCTGAAATAGTAGATCAAGAAGTGGCAGTCAGGTACAATAGTGTGCACTTTTTTTCTATTACTCTCTGT
The DNA here is from genome assembly GCF_040937935.1 of Hyperolius riggenbachi. Lineage (NCBI taxonomy): Eukaryota > Metazoa > Chordata > Amphibia > Anura > Hyperoliidae > Hyperolius > Hyperolius riggenbachi. The sequence continues at coordinate 308,961,791 of NC_090650.1, read as the reverse complement.
TAAATAATACTTATATGTAAATAAGTACACAGTATGCCAGTACTTGCTGTCAGTACTTTAGCAGTTTGTGCTGCTAAGGTGTGTTTGTCCAAGATACATGATGCATTTACCCTTCATGTTGATGGCTTTTGCAATATATTGTACCTGGCATATCTAAAATAAAGGACATTGCTGTCTGTTATAACAATGATTTTAGAGGCACAAAGCAGCTGTAATTTGACTGTATCTGTATTCTCCTCTGTCAGCCCTTGTGATAGTTGCCAAATAGCAGATGTAGTCATGAACATTTGCATAATTAAATATACCTCCCTGCTCAGCACTGTTATATAGTCAGTTCAGGAAAGTGAAGTACAGACTCTAAATAATACTTGCTCAATTCAAACCTTTCCAATCAAATCAGCAATCGTATATTTGCCCTTTCCAACCCTAACCTCTGGCACAAGCCTTGATTAGCAGAACATCAGTTAGTGTTCTGTTATGGTTGGAGGTCACCCGTCCGTGTCCTCCCCGCCCCCCACTTTCAGAATGCCATTAACAGTGTAAGAATAGCAGCAATTTAAATCCCCCTTGAAAATCAATAGGCACATTTTGATCGGCTGTTGAAGGCTCCACCCACTTTCCTGAATATTAATCCCAGTCACCCAGTGACTTACTGTGCCAGGTTTGAGGACCCAACCATCAACAGTGCCATCTAAGTATTTACATTTTCCTATGTAAAATAATGGCTGAAATTTTGATTGGCTGTTTTATGGTCCACCCACGTTCACTGAATTTTTAACCTCGGTCATCAAGTCACCAATTTTGCCGAGTTTGGGGACTTTTTCCATTGACGTCAATGGGTGAAATGTGATTGGCTGTTTGTAGCTCTGCCCAGGTATGCAGAGGGTGGGTGTAAGGCCCCAAGATCATATCTTCCCAGGTAGTAAGGGATCTGTATACCATAAATTGTCTGGGACCTGGAGAGATAGTTTACTATACCCGAATGTTTACTATACCCAAGCTTGTTATAACGAGATTATATGGTATATATAGATTTATATAATGCCAACATCCTCTGCAGCGCTGTACAGAGTGTATAGTCTTGCCCCTTAGCTGTCACTTAGAGGGGCTCACAATCTAATCCTTAACCATAGTCATATGTTCATCACAGTCTAGGACCAATTTTAGGGGGAAACCAATTAACTTATCTGTATGCTTTGGGGATGTGGGAGGAAACGTAGGTGCCCGGAGAAAACCCGCACAGACACGGGGAGAACATACAAACTCAGTGCAAATAGTGCCCTGGCTGGGATTCGTACCAGAGACCTGCTAGATGAGAGTTCCATTGATCGGGAAATGCAGGTCACCCATGAGGTAATATTATCCTATTGGGCACTGCATGCAGTAAAACTTACGCTGCACTTGTAGCTATTCTAGCCTGATGTGGCGTAGGATTTACACCACCCGCCGTTTCCGTTCCCGACGCGATCATGCACACCCGAGAGGGCAGATTAAGCTGTCATATGACAGCTGACATCTTCCCTCAGTGATCAGGGGCCATCACGTATGGCTCCTGATCACATGATCACTACGATCGCCGGCGGATCGTAGTGATCACTGTTACAGCTGCGGCGGTAGGGGGGGAAGAAGAGGATCTACTCACCTTCCTGACGTTCCCCCGGCGATCGGTGCTCCGCTCCAGCCGCCATCCCCGCTCGCTCTGACGTGAGGTCCCGGCTTGTTGATGTCATCAAGCAGCTACCCAGAACTTAGCGGCAGTACGAGCGGAGATGCCAGCCAGAGCGGAGGTGTCCACAGCTGCTCATCGCTGAAGCATGGGAGGTGAGTAAAGGCTGCTGGCTACAGGGAGGACTCCATGCCCAGTAGGCCACACTAGGGATTCGGCTGCCTGACCCCCCCTGCATGTAAAATAGCCTGGTCCCTAAGGGGGGTTAAGCAGCCGGTCCCAAAAAGGGTTAAAGAGTGACTCCAGCCACAGCTTTAATTTTAGCTGTGGACAAAACAAGAAGTGGATTATAACCTCTGACAAACCTTTTTCAAGTGTGGGACTTGCCTTTATTTCTTGTTCCTGTGGCATTCAGTATGGGAGGGAGGAGGTGGAAGGAAAACCCACATATTTCAGCTGTTTTTTCATAACAGAACTTGAGAGTAAACCTCTTAACAGGAACGTCTGTTCCAGTGACAACTGGTAAAAGTGGGATTTCCCCTTCTTTTGGGGGATTTCTAACTATTGTATTTCTCTAGCTTATGGTCAGATAATGAGGTTTGCAGTTTTTTGTATGCATTTCATAGAATTTTATCTTGAATCAATTTTGTTTTGTTTTTTAAAGATGTTGCAGTTCATTAATTGTAAAAGAAAAGGAAAATACGTGCTACACCAACACATAGTTTCTCATCTCTTCAGCAACCTCTTACTGCCTGCATACTCCTCCCCTTCCAGTCTGAAGCCTTCTACTAGAGACTGGCAGCCATGACACAGCAGCAAGACAAGGCTTCAGCTCAATCACACTGCAGGCCCATGTGACTAAAGGGGGCATGTTTCAAATTGATGGGCAGTGAGCAGACAGCAGTGTGCTTTTGAGTAGAAATTATGCTTTATGAATTGGTGTATCACGTATTTTCCTTTTTATATTGCAAAATGTAAAATAGATTTTAAAAGACATTTCTATGCTTAGTTTATTCAAAGTATTGTTTCATTAAATGCATATGGTCAACTTCCTGAACTAGGGCTTTAATCTCCCCATTAGGCAAGTCAGTGAGATATTACTAATTCTGAGTTGGTGCAAATGTTGTGCTTATATTATGCACATGTATGCAGTTTGGTAATTGACTAAAGTGCAGCAATTGCTGATCCAGATTTCGTTAGTGGCCGCTCTTGCAGTGACCCACTATCCAGTGACCCACTAGCATGGAGGATTGCTGCTGTGGGTTATGCTCCCCAAATATTGACTCTATGTAGGACACCATGGCCCATATGCAATTAACTTTTCCACCTGAGTTATCTAGGCGATAATTTTCATCTTCTTTTTAAACTAAATTTTCAGCATTTTACAATTGAAAAAGCACCCAAAAGTTGGTGAAAAAGTACTATCAAATTTATTTTGAGTATTTTCTTGCTGATGGCTTCAATGGCATTTTATGACAAGCTGTAAAAATATCACCTAGCTGAAAACTCAGGTGAAAAAGTGAGTTGCATATGGGCTCATGAGCTGCTCAGGAAACAGCCAAGCTGCCCACATGAATGCTGACCAGACATAAAATGTCAGATGAAGTGATCATAAACGATTATCAGTCAGTTTAGAATATTTTTTTTTGTTATGAGATGTGAGAAAGATACAATTTTCTGCTTTTAACTATTCCTGATTAGGAATATATGTTATTTTTAGAGCACTGAACCAGTTATGATCAGTGAAGCTCAATACCTAAGCGGTTTGTGGGTGGGGTTAGAAGCGAAACATGGAAGAAAAAAGGAGTTTGCTTTGAAAGAAAAACATTTGAGTTTGGTTTTGACTTTTATGTTGCTTGTGTATACGGTAGTTTTGCCTGTATGACTCTTCTGTTGTTGTTTCCTGTGTACAGCTCAGCAACTATGTATCACCTGAAAAGAATTCAACATTACGTGAACTGCAGGCTATTCTTGAACAGGAAAGGAGACTTCATCAAGAGGAGCGTGAAAAGGTGACAGACAGGCTTATCCAGGTATTATAAGCCCCTAATCCACCAGCATTTATATGGCCACACACACTTGTCTCCCTAAAGAAGTAAAATCATCCATAACGGGACTGCCGTCTGAGAACTGATTTAACTTCTTATAACATGTGCCCGCTGTGCATCATTGCTAATAATGTAGCCTTTATAATAAGCTCAGTTGTGTTTATTTACTGAGACATTTTTAGTTAAAGAGCAAGATGTATCTCCTGCTAGAAATTAATTACCTATTCACAATGTTATCATAACAAATGAATGCAGTAACTCAGAGCTACCAATGAAATTCTTTGTTGTATTCAATATATGAAACCTAATTGGTTCCTCTGGGCAACTTCTTCAATTTCCAATGCACTTATGTTAATAAGTGTACTGGAGTTTGCTCTGTCACTGTTTTACCTAAATCATTAGAAATGGGAAGTTCACTGGTATCCTACTAATATAATAAATGGGAAAGTTTGGATGTTTGGATGTTTGTTACTCGATCACGCAAAAACGGGTGAACGGATTTGAATGAAATTTGGCACACACATAGTACATTACCTGGAATAAAGTATAGGATACTTTTTATTCTTATAACCAAAAAGAGACAAATAAAAATTTCACTGGAAAATGTAAACTGCAGCCATTCTTACACTGTTACACTGGAGGTGTGTTTAGCTTCTAAGGGTAGAATGGTTACTTTGCATATATTCAGCAGTGATGCCTGGGAGACATCTCAAGCTCACTCCAACCTGAATTATCGCAAATTCTTTCTGTTTTAAGAAAGCAAACTTTTGTTTTTCTTAACATCTTAGTAAGGTGGCTTTTAGTTAAACACTCCAATGAGTTCTGGGTAGAGTTGGGCCGAACGGTTCCAGGCGAACTTTGGGGGTTCGCGTTCGCCTGCATCAGGCGAACTTTTGCGGAAGTTCGATTCGCCCCATAATGCTGTATTGAGCAAAATTTTTAGCCTCCATTTCACTGTCAGCAGACATGTTGTTGTCAAACACACTGCTTTCAGTGTTAGAGAACCCGCCCACCCTCCCTTCAAGCTAGGTCCTTTATACCATTTGACTCAGTTGTCTGCCTACACTAATTATTATGGGACAGCTGGTACACACTCTGCTAGGGAGATTTTAATTCCTCCCACCTCCCTCCTCCTTCTACCCTTCTACCCTTCTACCCTTTCCCTCCTCCCTCCTACCGGAGGGAGGAGGGTCTCTTCTGCCAGGGAATTATACTATTTTAAAAACCAGTATACATCATACCATAGCTGGTACATCATACCATAGCTGGGAATACATACATGAGTATACATCATACCATAGCTGGGAATCGAACCCAGATCTCACTGTTGGTGGACACGTCACCCTAAGCACTGTACCACTACAGAAGTAAGTGAAGCTAGCCTAAAATTTAACATTTATGCTCAATGCAATAGAACCATTAGGTTGCTTAAAGGAGAACTGTAGTGAGAGGTATATGGAGGCTGCCATATTGATTTCCTTTTAAGCTATACCAGTTGCCTGGCAGCCCTGCTGATCTATTTGGCTGCAGTAGTGTGAATCACACCAGAAACAAGCATGCAGCTAATCTTGTCAGATCTTACAAAAATGTCAAACACCAGATCTGCTGCATGCTTGTTCAGGGTCTAGGGCTAAAAGTATTGGAGGCAGAGGATCTGCAGGATAGCCAGGTAACTGGTATTGCTTAAAAGGAAATCAATATGGTAGCCTCCATATACCTTTCACTACAGTTCTCCTTTAAAGGGAACCTTAACTGAGAGTGATATGGCTGTTTCCTGTAAACAATACCAGTTGCCTGGCAGTCCAGCTGATCTTTGTGACTGCAATAGTGGCTGAATCACACCCTGAAACAAGCATGCAGCTAATCCAGTCTGACTTCAGTCAGAGCACCTGATCTGCATGCTTGTTCAGGGGCTGTGGCTAAAAGTATTAGAGACACAGGATCAGCAGGCAATTCAGGCAACTGGTATTATTTTAAAAGGAAAAATTAGCTGCATGCTTGTTTCTGGTGTGATTCACACTACTGCAGCCAAATAGATCAGCAGGGCTGCCAGGCAACTGGTATAGCTTAAAAGGAAATCAATATGGCAGCCTCCATATACCTCTCACTACAGTTCTCCTTTAAGCAACCTAATGGTTCTATTGCATTGAGCATAAATGTTAAATTTTAGGCTAGCTTCACTTACTTCTGTAGTGGTACAGTGCTTAGGGTGACGTGCCCACCACACAGTGAGATCTGGGTTCGATTCCCAGCTATGGTATGATCTGGTGTTTGACATTTTTGTAAGATCTGACAAGATTAGCTGCATGCTTGTTTCTGGTGTGATTCACACTACTGCAGCCAAATAGATCAGCAGGGCTGCCAGGCAACTGGTATAGCTTAAAAGGAAATCAATATGGCAGCCTCCATATACCTCTCACTACAGTTCTCCTTTAAGCAACCTAATGGTTCTATTGCATTGAGCATAAATGTTAAATTTTAGGCTAGCTTCACTTACTTCTGTAGTGGTACAGTGCTTAGGGTGACGTGCCCACCACACAGTGAGATCTGGGTTTGATTCCCAGCTATGGTATGATCTGGTGTTTGACATTTTTGTAAGATCTGACAAGATTAGCTGCATGCTTGTTTCTGGTGTGATTCACACTACTGCAGCCAAATAGATCAGCAGGGCTGCCAGGCAACTGGTATAGCTTAAAAGGAAATCAATATGGCAGCCTCCATATACCTCTCACTACAGTTCTCCTTTAAGCAACCTAATGGTTCTATTGCATTGAGCATAAATCCGGTAGGAGGGAGGAGGGAGGAGGGAATAGGTAGAAGGGTAGAAGGGTGGTGGGAGGAGGGAGGTGGGAGGAATTAAAATCTCCCTAGCAGAGTGTGTAGCAGCTGTCCCATAACTAATTAGTGTAGGTAGGCAAATGGTATAAAGGACCTTGCTTGGAGGAGGGAGGGTGGACGGGTCCTCCAGCAGTGATGTGTATTTCACTCAATTAGGTGTGGCTCCAGGTATTAGAGCTTTTGAAACATGTTTTCCATCATTTTTCTAGTTGATAGAATTTTTTAAAACTTTGAAAGTTCGCCTCCCCATTGAAGTCTATGGCGGTTCGCGAACTTTTTCGCGAACCGAACCTTTCGCGGAGGTTCGCGAACAGGGTTCGCGAACCTAAAATCGGAGGTTCGGCCCAACTCTAGTTCTGGGTCACCATGAGCTTGCTGGTTAGTCTGTACCTCTCGGTGTTACAAGCCCTACTGCATAGAGCCAAATTAATCCATGCCATGCACTGATGAGGATCAAACAATCCAAAACAGTCTGTATGCATGTTGGATTATTATGGCTCTGTACAAATTAACAAGCTGACACATCATTGCATTCCAGCAGTTCTGGAGGTGTGTTTAGCTTTTAAGGGTAACAATGGTTAATTTGCATATATTCAACAGTGAAGCGCTGGGAGACATTTTAAGCTCACTCCAACCTGAATTATCGCAAATTCTTTCTGTTTAATGAAAGCAAACTTTTGTATTTCTTACACTGTTAATGGTAGGGTTCTCAAACTTTGCACAGTTGGTCAATTTTCAAGGGGATTATTTCTGCCATTCTTGCGCTATTAATGGCACAAGCTTCAAATCTGCCATTCTTGCACTGTTAATGGCACAAGCCTGGTATAGTTGATCATTGGGTGACTGGGGTTCAATTTCAGAAAGGGGTGGGGCCACAAATAGCCAATCAGATTTGTTTCATTCCAATGCAAATTATTGTTGCCAAACACCGCAAAGCTCACAAACTTGGTAATTGAGTAATTGATTAATTGTGTGTTAGGGTTAGGAAAGTGGGCACAGCCAACACCAGCCAATTACATAAGCGGGCAACGCAGGGTCATAAGTGGGCGGAGACAAATACAAATTTTACTGGGAAAATGTAAACAGCAGCCATTCTTACACTGTTAATGGTAGGGTTCTCAAACTTTGCACAGTTGGTTACTGGGTGACTGGGATTAATATTCAGAAAAGTGGGTGGAGCCTACAAAAACAATCAAAAATTACCTATTGATTTTTCAGGGGAATATTTCATTGCTGCCATTCTTGCACTGTTAATGGCACAAGCCTGAAACCTGGTACAGTTGATCATTGGATGACTGGGGTTTAAATTTATATAAGGGGGTGGAGCCCCAAACAACCAACCTGATTTGTTTCATTTTAATGCATGTTATTGATACCAAAGACCGCAAAGCTCACAAACTTGGTCATTGAGTAATTGTGTGTTAGGGTTAGGAAAAGTGGGCGCAGCCAACACCAGCCAAATACATAATCGGGCAATGCCGGGACATCAGTAGGTGGAGACAAATACAAATTTCACTGAGAAAATGTAAACTAAAGTAAATCTTACACTATTAATGGTAGGGTTCTCAAACTTTGCACAGTTGGTCACTGGGTGACTGAGATTAATATTCAGAAAAGTGGGTGGAGCCTACAAAAGCCAATCAAAATCCACCTATTAATCTTTAAGGGGAATATTTAATTGATGCCATTCTTACACTGCTAATGGCACAAGCCTCTTGCACTGTTAATCACCTGTACCTGGTACAGTTGGCCATTGGGTGATTGGGGTTCAAATTCAAAAAAGGGGTGGAGCCACAGCCAATCAGATTTATTTTATTTCAATGCAAATTATTGATGCCAAAGACCGCAAAGCTCACAAACTTGGTCATTAAGTAATTTTGTGTTAGGGTTAGAAAAAGTGGGCGGAGCCAACACCAGCCAAATACATACCTGGGCAATGCCAAGTCATCATTGGGCGGAGACAAACACAAATTTCACTGGGAAAATGTAAACTGCAGCCATTCTTACACTATAAATTGTAGGGTTCTAAAACTTTGCACAGTTGGTCACTGGGTGACTGGGATTAATATTCAGAAAAGTGGGTGGAGCCTACAAAAAACAATCACAATTCACCTATTGATTTTCAAGGCAAATATTTAATTGCCGCCATTTTTGCACTGTTAATGGCACAAGCCTCAAACCTGGTACAGTTGATCATTGGGTGACTGGGGTTAAATATTTAGAAAAGGGGTGGGGCCACAAGCAGCGAATCAGATGTGTTTCATTTCAATGAAAATGATTCATGCCAAAGACCACAAATCTCACAAACTTGGTCATTGACTATTGACAATTGTGTGTTCGGGTTAGAAAAAGTGGCCACAGCCAACAGCAGCCAAATACATACCAGGAAAACATTAGGACATCAGTGGGTGGAGAAAAATACAAATTTCACTGCTAGAATGTAAACTAAAATTTGGCACACACATAGTACATTACCTGAAATAAAGTATAGGATACTTTTTATTCCCATGATCAAAAAGGGGGCGGAGACAAATACAAATTTCACTGGAAAATGTAAACTGCAGCCATTCTTACACTGTTACACTGAAGGTGTGTTTAGCTTCTAAGTGCACAATGGTTGATTTGCACAATGGTTAATTTGTTTTTCTTAACATCTTAGTAAGGGGGCTTTTAGGACCATTGTAGTCCCTTACATACTCCAATGAGTTCTGGGTCACCATGAGCTTGCTGGTTAGTCTGTACCTCTAGGTGTTACAAGCCCTACTGCATAGAGCCAAATTAATCTATGCCATGCACTGATGAGGATCAAACAATCCTAAACAGTCTGTATGCATGTTGGATTATTATGGCTCTGTACAAATTAACAAATTGATACATCATTGCATTCCAGCAGTTCTGGAGGTGTGTTTAGCTTTTAAGGGTAACAATGGTTAATTTGCCTATATTCAACAGTGATGCACTGGGAGACATTTTAAGCTCACTCCAACCTGAATTATCGCAAATTCTTTCTGTTTTAAGAAAGCAAACTTTTGTTTTTCTTACTCTGTCAATGGCAGATTTCTTAAACTTTGCACAGTTGGTCACTGGGTGACTGGGATTAATATTCAGAAAAGTGGGTGGAGCCTACAGAAGCTAATCAAAATTCACCTATTGATTTTCAATGGAGTGGAGCCACAGCCAATTAGATTTATTTCATTTCAATGCAAATTATTGATGCCAAAGACCGCAAAGCTCACAAACTAGGTCATCATTGAGTAATTGTGTGTTAGGATTAGAAAAAGTGGGCAGAGGTAACACTAGCCAATTACATACCCGGGCAACGCTGGGCAACCAGCTAGTGAAAAATAAATGTCATAAATATGTAAATGTATGTCTGCTGTATACAGTGGTGTGAAAAACTATTTGCCCCCTTCCTGATTTGTTATTCTTTTGCATGTTTGTCACACTTAAATGTTTCTGCTCATCAAAAACCGTTAACTATTAGTCAAAGATAACCTAATTCAACACAAAATGCAGTTTTAAATGATGGTTTTTATTATTTAGTGAGAAAAAACCTCAAAACCTACATGGCCCTGTGTGAAAAAGAAATTGCCCCCTGAACCTAATAACTGGTTGGGCCACCCTTAGCAGCAATAACTGCAATCAAGCATTTGCGATAACTTGCAACGAGTCTTTTACAGCACTCTGGAGGAATTTTGGCCCACTCATCTTTTCAGAATTGTTGTAATTCAGCTTTATTTGAGGGTTTTCTAGCATGAATCGCCTTTTTAAGGTCATGCCACAACATCTCAATAGGATTCAGGTCAGGACTTTGACTAAGCCTCTCCAAAGTCTTCATTTTGTTTTTCTTCAGCCATTCAGAGGTGAATTTGCTGGTGTGTTTTGGGTCATTGTCCTGCTGCAGCACCCAAGATCGCTTCAGCTTGAGTTGACGAACAGATGACCGGACATTGTCCTTCAGGATTTTTTGGCAGACAGTAGAATTCATGGTTCCATCTATCACAGCATGCCTTCCAGGTCCTGAAGCAGCAAAACAACCCCAGACCATCACACTACCACCACCATATTTTACTGTTGGTATGATGTTCTTCTGCTGAAATGCTGTGTTACTTCTACGCCAGATGTAACGGGACACGCACCTTCCAAAAAGTTCAACTTTTGTCTCGTCGGTCCACAAGGTATTTTCCCAAAAGTCTTGGCAATCATTGAGATGTTTTTTTAGCAAAATTGAGACGAGCCTTAATGTTCTTTTTGCTTAAAAGTGGTTTGCGCCTTGGATATTTTCCATGCAGGCCGTTTTTGCCCAGTCTCTTTCTTATGGTGGAGTCGTGAACACTGACCTTAATTGAGGCAAGTGAGGCCTGCAGTTCTTTAGATGTTGTCCTGGGGTCTTTTGTGGCCTCTCGGATGAGTTTTCTCTGCGCTCTTGGGGTAATTTTGGTCGGCCGGCCACTCCTGGGAAAGTTCATCACTGTTCCATGTGTTTGCCATTTGTGGATAATGGCTCTCACTGTGGTTTGCTGGAGTCCCAAAGCTTTAGAAATGGCTTTATAACCTTTACCAGACTGATAGATTTCAATTACAGTACTTTTGTTCTCATTTGTTCCTGAATTTCTTTGGATCTTGGCATGATGTCTAGCTTTTGAGGTGCTTTTGGTCTACTTCTCTGTGTCAGATAGCTCCTATTTAAGTGATTTCTTGATTGAAACAGGTGTGGCAGTAATCAGGCCTGGGGGTGACTACAGAAATTGAACTCAGGTGTAATAAACCAGTTTTAAGTTATTTTTTAACAAGGGGGGGGGGGCAATCACTTTTTCACACAGGGCCATGTAGATTTGGAGGGGTTTTTCTCACTAAATAATAAAAACCATCATTTAAAACTGCATTTTGTGTTGAATTAGGTTATCTTTGACTAATAGTTAACGGTTTTTGATGAGCAGAAACATTTAAGTGTGACAAACATGCAAAAGAATAAGAAATCAGGAAGGGGGCAAATAGTTTTTCACACCACTGTGCGTATGTTTATATTTAAACTCATGTAAAAAGAAGATATACAGGTCAAGACAGCTGATTTGGGCGCAGCCCGGTGGGCAGGATTAGGCTGTTAAGTGAGTTACGGCTATAGCCGAACTCACTGACTTATTTGGTTAAAAGCTGTAGCCCAAATTGGGAAAACAAACGGGGTAATTTGGCCACTGGCAGTAACTGGAGAGTAAAATACGTGGCCAGGTATATAAGTAGGTAGTCAGTAGGGGAATAGTTTTGAAAATAGTAGCATAGGCCGTCTTTCAGCTTCACCCAGCGCCCAGATTTAGACATGTTGAAATTTAATGTAGGCATACAGGTCCATCAAAATGACGTAGGCCATAAAGTGTGTACTAAAAGGATGCAAAGTACCGTATAGTATGTTCCTAGGCCCAGATTAGGTATACACAGTTAGCAGGATTAGGCAACACCACCTCTAATCCTATTTCATGTCTATACACAGTGGCCCTAATCAATTATCTTTTCTCCCAGGAGTTAATTTTCATCTCATCTGAAAAAAACAAACTTTTCAGCACTTAGCATTTTGGATAAGTGCTAAAAAGTAGGTAAAAATGTAATATCAAACTTTTTTTGAGTAATTTCTAGCTTGGCGGGAGCTTTAAAGGGATATTATTGATAAGATTTGAACGTATCTATTTCAAGGTAACATATTTCTTCCTCTGAGCATCTTGTTCCTATGGCAGCATTGCTTATTGATAATGGGGAATATCTATCCACAGTTTAAGCAGGCATTGCACAGTGTCTACAGACATTGCCCTTCAGTGTGTATAGTATGTTAGCCTACAAATGGCAAGCCAGAAGTACGTTCTACAGGTGTCGATACCCTTACACATGGCACCAGATGTGGCTAAAAAAAATGATTCCTTTCAGATCCAATCTGATCAGAGAGGGAACAAACTCTTCTACACACTAGGCATTTTAATACATTTCAGCATGAAATCAATGCAGTGCAGTGCTATAGGCCGTCAATCTGGCAACACTCCCAACAGCTGCTGATTGATCGAAAACTTCTGTCCAGAGCAGTTGACCAATTTGATTTTTGCCCAAAATCTATCAATCCAGCATGTTGGGGCATCGATTTCTTGTAGATTTCATGTGCCAAGAATCATCGTAGAAAAATCGATAAGTGTATGGCCATCTTTACTGGCCTCCCGACTGCAGACTAAAATAGTGTATCTGTGGCCATGTTAGCCTTTCAGTGTAGACTGTAGGATAGGAGATGACTTGCAGAGGGATCTATACATGAAAAGACTTTTAGTAAGTGTTGTATTTAAGTACTGTAGTTATAGATGCAGAGAGTAGGTAATTCCCACACAAATGATAAGTTATCATCATTGTGCCCTGCAGTACTAAGCTATGTGGCAAGTCTGTATAAGTCATTAAATATGCATCAGCTGCTGCAGGGTAACTGTTGCCCCATTTTTGTGATTTTTTTTCTTTGTGTTTTAATTTCATTTTTTTTTCCTGTTCTAATTTTTAATTGGTGTTCGCATTAAAACATAATACATATTAGTATGCCAAATATCTCTAATATATGTTAATTTGTACTTGATGTCAGATGTAGGATTCTATCAGTATTAATGAGGCTACTTAACCAAGGCTACTTCATTAATGCATGGCCTTGTAGAAGGAGGCAGTCACTAAAGCCTGGTTCATATGTAATCTGCTGTCTCACATACAGAGTATGATCTCAACCTGCGTGAACAAATCAGTTTCAGAGATGCTTCAACTCAGCCCACCATGTGCAACAAAACTGAGCTCAGTGCTTCCGCATGTTGATGAACACAGTACTGCTGAGCACAGTGGCAGAGTTGAAAGTATTAGGAAACTGTGCATGTGTGATCATACAAACTGATGGCCCCGCCCCGGCCCCTGTACAGGGCAACATTTTTATTTTGTTTTTTTATTATGATGCCTGTGCACACGTGCACTTTGTAAAAATGTGGAGTTATTTTTTAAATTATTAATTCTAATTAAATAAAAACAAACACCCACCCCCTTCCCTATGCCTTATTAACCCCTTGATCCTTTCAGATAGCAATTGGCTAGGAAGACTGAGCCCACGAGCATGGGTCTTGGCATCCTGGCCAATTCCAAGCCGCATAGATTTTAAGATGAAAGCAGTCCCAAACTTCGTAATTACTAAGAAATACGCTGCTGTGAGTTCTTTGTGTGTTTAGAGATATCAGCCTATCTAGTAAGCTGTTATCAGCAAGTAAGAATCAGGGCTCTGAGCTGTGCCATGGCTCTGTGATAATAAGTAAACACTTATCCCTTTCTGTGCTCCCAGGTATGTGCAGTTAACATGTCAGGTTTTTTGTTAGGAGTTCTATATATTGTAATGAAGATTTTTTTCTCCCCGTATCACGTAGTGGCTTATCTTTAACAGAAAAGAAGTTCTGAGTTTAATTCTACTTTAAAGAGAATCTGTAAGATACAAAAAAAAAAACCTCTGGAGGATACTTTCCTTGGGAGGGGGAAACCTCTGGATCCTAACGAGGCTTCCTCCGTCCTCTGGTGTTCGGGCAATCCAGCGCTGGGACCCCTGAACAGCGGTGAGGTAAATATTTACCTAATGCGATCCTGTGCAGGTGCACTAGCGGCTCTTTGTTCGGGCTAAGGCTAAAATAGCCGAGCCCGATCGTATCCGCTGTTGCTGACGCGGGTCCTTTTCTCCTGCCCATTAGAGAGAATTGATCGGGCTCAGCTATTTCCGCCTTAGCCTGAATGAAGAGCCGCTAGTGCGCCTGTGCAGGATCGCAGTAGGTTAATATTGCCCGCACCTGTGCACACCTGTCAGGCTATGTCGAGGGACTTTCGGGGAGCTAGCGCTGCATTCCCCCAAGCTTCAGAGGATGGAGAAGTCTCATTGGGACTCTGAGGCCTCCCCCTCCAGAGGTAAGCATCCCCCAGAGGGTTGTTTTTTTCTTTCAAAGTCTCTTTAACCACTTGCCGACCGCGCACTCATAACGCGCGTCGGCAAAGTGGCAGCTGCAGGACCAGCGATGCAGATCTGCAGGCTAATTGATCAGGAAAGAGCCACGCGAGCGGCTGCTTCCTGTCAATTCACAGCGGGGGGGGGGCTCCGTGAATAGCCTGCGGGTCGCCGATCGCGGCTCGCAGGCTAAATGTAAACACAAGCGGAAATAATCCGCTTTGTTAACATTCGTACAACGCTGCTAACAGTAGCAGCTTTGTACTAGATCAGCGATCCCCGGCCAATCAGCGGCCAGGGATCGCTGTCACATGACAGGCAGGAGCCTGTTAGAGGCTGCACAGGACAGATCCGTTCCTGTGCAGCCTCCGATCTCCGGGGCAGGGAGGGAGAAGAGGGAGAGGGGGAATCCTGCCATGGAGGGGGCTTTGAGGTGCCCCCCCCCCCCCCCGCCAGCCACACGCAGGCAGGAGCGATCAGACCCCCCCAGCACATCATCCCCCTAGTGGGGAAAAAAGAGGGGCGATCTGGTCGCTCTGCCTGGTGTTTGATCTGTGCTGGGGGCTGTAGAGCCCACCCAGCACTGATTAGCGAAATCAGCGCTGGTCCTTAAGGGGGGGTAAAGGCTGGGTCATCAAGTGGTTAAGTTGGTACTTATTGCAAATACCTTTTCTTTTAAGAAGGCAAATTAAACTCAACTTTGGCAAAATAATCACCAGATTCCGCCCCTATTCCCTTAGCACAGCACCCATATGCCAATGTCCTTTTTCCAACATGAGGTGCCCAAATAGGTACAATGATGCAGTGAGGAACCACCTTAATAAGGAGGTGACCAAATAGCCCCCGGTACATGTTTTTTCAGGAGGCCCCTTAATGTAGTTATCATAAATGATTGAAATTGGGTATATTGTTGTATCTTGCTGGAAAACTTCAGGATTGTTCTCCAGGATCCACATCTTGATCTGAGGCAGACTGATTTTCCCCTAGCAGACATAGCCCAAACAAGGTCTGGATTCCTTATAAACATCTGATTATGATTCAGTCCAGCCATAAACCTGAGGGTTGGATAATGATTATATGATGTTTGTAGTTAGATTTACTTAGATTCTGCTATTGCTTTTCTTTATTTAATTTATTATTTAAAATAGTAGACTAAAACAAGTAATTTCACCCTGGCCAACAGCCACTATTTTCTAGGAATATTCTCAAGCTGCTGGCTTACGTGGGAGAATCTGGGCACTCCTAGTCCTGAGACAAGGGAAGCTGATGATAGAATCATAACAGGATACCAGTAGCATTGTATGATTATCAAGAGATGAAAGTTAGAAGGTGTAATTATCCAAGCTGATCATAACCAAGAGATGACAGCAATATAGACACATGGAAAGGGAAATTAAGGTTACAAGCAAATTTAGACAGACAACATTCTGGTGGCAATTACAATTCATTTTCCTAGCAGGCTACAGATTTGGTGCTGCGACTAACATGTAATACTAATACATGTCTTTAGCTACAAGTCAATGTCAGGCAATGAATTAAAGCTAGTAATATGTTATTAACATAACATAATGGTGACAGCTATGAAGACAATTTTACTTGTTTCATATTCAAAGTATGGCATTGGGGTTCAATTCCTCACTACCCGGGCTGCCTGGAATTGTAAATGTTAGTTAAAAAAGGTGTTAACTTACCTAATTACCTCCAGAAACTAGTAATTATGTGACTTACTAGAGTGACTTGCACTAGACAGGTGAATGGGGCCTAGTGGGTGTCAAGGAGCCCACCAGTGACTTTCTCTGACTCCTCTACATCCCAGCTTACCATTAGGACCATATGGGGCACCAAAGAAAGGCACCGCCATATACTCCTCATTATAAAATCTGTGATTTTCAGCAATGTAAGGAAATTTGGGGAGGATAGAGGAAGGGTTAAGGGTTAGGTATTGGTAGAAGGAGGATTAAGGGTTACGTACCAATAGTGGGAGGGTTAAAGCAGATCCGAGATGAAAAACTAACTATAACAAGTAACTTGTCTATATATCTTATCTAAAGTTTACACAGCAAATCTAGCTGCAAACAGCTTTAATAGAAAATAATTATTTCTTCCAGTGATACAATGACAGCAGCCATGTTGTTTGTAAACATTACACAGAGGCAGGCTTATCTGTATCTTGAGCACTCAGCCTGTGAAAAAAAACCTAATCCCCCTCCTCCCCTCTGCTTCTGAAATCAATGGCTAGTAACACCACCTCCTCCTGCCCAGACTGAGCTCCCATGAGCCTTTGCTACTGCCAAGGCTCTCTGAAAACCCGTGGGCGTGGTTTATTTAGTTTATAGGGAATTAGAGTATTAAAACAAAAACAAAAAAGTATTTGGCTTGAGGAATGCCCTACAAACCATAGGAAATGAACACAATTATGCAATGAGTAAAAGTTCACCTCGGATCCACTCGGATCCGAGAATAAAAATCTCGCCTCAGACCTCATAGTCAGCAGGAGCATGTGTGCCCCTGCTAAAATGCCGATATCCCACGGCTAAACAGGGGTCCCTTACCCCCCGAAATCCCCTCCGAGCAGTGCATCCCCTCTTCCGGATTAAGGCAGGGCTAACCGCCGCAGCCCTTCCTCACGCGCGTCTGTCAGCGCGTATCTCCGCCTCTCCCCTGCCCCTCTCAGTCTTCCTTCACTGAGAGGGGCGTGGGAGAGGCGGCGATGTGCCGCTGGTAGACGGCGCTGAGAGGCAGGGCTGCAGCTGTTAGCCCTGCCTGAAGAGCAGCAAAATCTATGACCAAGTTGGTCGTTGATTTTGCAGGGAGGGGGGTTGGGGGGTCAGGGACCCTCGTTTAGCCGCGGGATAGCGGCATTTTAGCAGGGGCACACATGCCCCTGCTGACTATGAGACAAGAAGCGAGATTTATTCTCGCTTCAGTGTCTCTTTAAGGGTTAGCTATCTTATCGCATTGTTTTCCGTCCCTTGAACTTTAAAGAGAATCTGTATTGTTAAAATCGCTCAAAAGTAAACATACCAGTGCGTTAGGGGACATCTCCTATTACCCTCTGTCACAATTTCGCCGCTCCTCGCCACATTAAAAGTGGTTAAAAACAGTTTTAAAAAGTTTGTTTGTAAACAAACAAAATGGCCACCAAAACAGGAAGTAGGTTGATGTACAGTATGTCCACACATAGAAAATACATCCATACACAAGCAGGCTGTATACAGCATTCCTTTTGAATCTCAAGAGATCATTTGTGTGTTTCTTTCCCCCATGCACTGAAGTTTCAGGCTGCTCTTTTCTTCCTGCAAACAGCTTTGCCCTTGTTTGTAATTCCTCAGTATGTGAAAGCCCAGCCAGCTCAGAGGACGATTTATCCAGCTTGTAAAAGATAAGAGAGAAGAGAAAAGCTGCTCTAATCCTAAATAACACACAGGCAGTGTGCAGAGAGGGGCCTGGAAAGGTGAGTTCATAGCAGAACCACAACACTGAAGAACTTGGCAGCCTTCCAGACACAGGCCGACAAGTCTGACAGGGGAAAGATACATTGATTTATTACAAAGACAATGATAGTATAAAGTGCTGCAGTTAGCCAGAACACATTAGAATAGCTTTTGGAACTTGTAGGATGATAAAAAACAGGATGTAATTTTTGTTACGGAGTCTCTTTAATGTCAGGTTGTAACATTCAAATGGTTAAAGGCAACAACCTCAGCTATAGATTTTTAGCCTATTTTCTCCTGTTGGAAATTGGATAAGTCATCAGCTGCTTTTATGTGACATTGTGGAGTCACATGGTAGATAATGGTCATACAGTAGTAACACAAGCTTGTGCTTAACATCCCACAGCTGGAGGAGGAACATTTGAAGAACATTCGGAGGAAAGATTTAGAGGTTCAGAGTCTTACTCTGCAGAATAAACTAGAGGAGAAAACATGGGGCCAAGAAAAGAACCTCTTACAGCACGAACTGAGGAACTTCAAACAAAGTGTTTTTGTTCTTTATGTTAAACTAAAATGGCTCCTGGCACACTGGCGGCAATGCAAACGGGTGGAGGAAGAAGAAGTTGGAGATGAATTGTTACAGGTAAACTGTTGTTTTTGTTTTTTTTTAATTTGTAGAAAGTTGATGGACGTTTGATAGTGTGAGCAATGTATTGCTTATTATCATTACTGAAAGGTTTGTAAATTGATTACATTTTAAAATACTTAATGGATGATTTTACAGCTGCAGGTTTCTTTCAACTTCATATTATGTTTATGACCGTGGCAGTTAAGTTTAGGTGATACTGAGCAGGAAAATGTGCTAGTAGCCTAGTGCAGGAAGAGCGGAGTCCACAACTGCTGCATAATTAATCCCAGTCTAATGAGAAGGATCTGCTGGTGGACAGATACAAGTGTGTAGTGCTCCAAATTATACTTAAAGGAGACACAGGGAGTTGCGAGATTGGTCCACGGAGCTTGCCACCTTCTAGTGGGCTGCAGAATTCCACTGCAGCTCACACATATACTGCCACCAGCAGGTAAAACTTGGTAATGTTGCTGACATATAACTATTCTGAAGTATTTCCAAACTCTTTGCAGATTGATCAGTTAAATGCCCTCCCGGAGATTGCTGGCCACCGTGACTTCAGAGAAAACGATCTTGACTTGGAGGAAGGGGAAGAAGATGAGGATGATGGAGTATTTGCCTTAACAGATTATTCCCAACATTCCGCCAGTGAGCATAGCAGAGAACTTAGCCCCCAGCTACAGACAGCTGAGCTGCTCCAGCATCAGAAGCAGGTATGTGGGATTCGGGGATTCCTGTTATTTCCAAGCACAAGCAAACCACACCTCTTTAATAGAGAGGCAACAAATATCAAAACTGCACTGCTTATATCAGTAATAAGAGTTCATGCTTCCAGCATTTGGCAAGGCCTGAGCACACTTTTGTGCTTCTGTGCATTTTGCAGCAGCTCATCAATGTGACAGGCTGATTTGTGTTGCTGAAAAATGCACAGAGATGTGTAAATGTGCTCAAGCCCTAGTCACGATTAGACTGGAAAAGGAACTCTAGTCAGAACGTTCCTTTTTTTCATTTCAGATGAGAGTGTGGAACCGAGAGAACGTTTGTGAGGTGTTTATTGCTGTTTGTGCCTCCCCGGAGAGATTTCCTCCTAATTGCTTTTGCTAAGACAGAAAGTCAGGGGAATAGTCTCAAAGCGGACACAAATAGCAGAAAAACCCCACAGATGCTCACAGTCTTTCTGTTGCTCTCTTTCTGAAATATGTCTCTTTATTTCTGTTGTTGGGAAGAACTTTTCCATACAGCAGTGAAAGTCTCACTGAAAATGTTACTTTCCCCATTCAGTCCAGATCTGAAAAGCAGTACTTTGGCTGATGTGTCACCATAAAGCCCAATTCCAAGAATCATCTTGTCTTTGCTAGCTCCACCCCCTAACTATCTTTACACCGCACCTTTGGGTAGTACAAGGACCTTCCAGCTTCTTCTGCCCTCTCTTCTTTATAGGGCTTGGCCAAGCTGAACATGCAGGACTTCCACAGGCTGCTAGAAAACTGACAACTAAAGCAATCACAAATGATAGATTCAGTCAGCAGAAGTATACTATCTGGACAGGTCTCAAGTATATTAGTGTGGTTCCAGCCACTGTAGTATTACAGTTTCTATCAGTTTTCAGAGTTACATCCAAATCTCTGTCACTGCCACAGTGCAGTTACAATCTCTGGCAGTGCAGTCCAAGTCTTTATCAGTGTCACAGTGCAGTCACAATCCAGCCCAAGTTTTTGTAAGTTTCACAGTTTACTTACAGTCTCTGTTGGTCTGTCAAATTCTATTCAATGTCAATGTCACTTCGCAGTCACAGTATCTGGCAGTGCGGTTCCTGTCTCTGTGTCACACTGCAGTGAAAACACAACCAGCAAGGTACTAGCCCCATCTATAGCCACAACTATTACATTGCAAAAAAGATCCTATGCTGAAAGTAAAATGTACTGTATTTGCACTTTCTCATATGGCAGTTCCCTTTTTAGGAATGTTTAATTGGTTGCTTTAGTTCCACTGTAGGTCACAATCCTTTGTACGCATTTTCATCCCTGAACACTTTACAGTTACAGTGGTGGCTTAGCATAGTCATCTAGGCTCAGGGTAGAGCATTGTCTGCACTTTCATAACCTTTACTCAGAATTGTGTCTCTTTTATTACAACCCAAGTGTTCTATTCAAGGAAGTACAGGTTGTAGATGCATGAAACAGTTTGCTGTTGCGGTACTGATTGGGTTCATGTGTCTGTTAGATTATTATTATTAGACTAATTTTTTTAGGCAGCAACACATTCTACAGATGCATCACATATGGATTAGATAAACTAGACCATAATGTTAATGTTGATATTGATGGTTATACACCATCGAATGGTAAATCGGGGGCCCAGTACTTAGCTGATCAGCTATTAGTAGCCGATCGGCTAGTAGTATGCTAGCAATTTGATGTTATATTAGCCAAATGACTATCACTAGCCTAATGGTTAATACTTCAGCTACTATATCGGAAAATGTGGGTACCAGTGGGTTAGTGTTAGGCATTAAGAGAGGGGTTAATATAAGACATTGGGAGCAGGGGGTGGTTCTGTTAGGCATTAGGATTGAGATTTAGTGTTAGAATAGGGGGATCAGAAAATGGCACCAATTCAACATGGAGTGCCAGATTGCAGGGTGCAGTCAGAAGGAATTCTGGTAGGTATGGTCGGATTGCATCCTATACCTAGAAAATAGATTTGCCCTATTACAGTAAATTAGACACTTTGCTTATTTTTTATTTACAGCAACAAGAGATTTAACATAAAGACATCCTGATTATTTCCCTCTGTCATTTTTTTGTCACTAAAGGATTAGGTTTAATTTAAGTCTTGGCAGCTCTTTGTGCTCTTTATCTTGTGTTGACTGACTTTGCTACTCTATGATCTAACGAAATAATCCCTATAATAGACATTATCTAGGAAAACATATGATTGAGATTTCTGTATGTAATAAAAGTCAATGAGTTCAAATGCTTCTAAGGGAAATGACTAAATAATTAATTCAATATTTCTTTCAGTACGATACACACATTCTCTTTCACTGCCGTGTGTAATATTCAATCTCTTGCCTTAGAAATTCTTTAAAGCAGCCTCATACTTTTATTTTCAGTTCTATAGCTTTTTTTTTTTTTTATAACATTGCATCATTCTTTCATATTTGCAATTACAAACCACACACTCAACACACTGACCACAAGGGATATTGTTACTAACATGTTTTGGAAGGAAACTATGGAACTCCAAAACAGAGTTCCGATCAGTGGGTTTGGTGTATAGGTCCGTGAGTAAACTATCACCGGACCGATACACCAATGTATATAAAAAGGGATTTTTGTTTCTGATATACCAGCACTTCAATCTTGCCAGCACTTGCTCACCAACTTCATAAAATGTTGTGTATAATGTTTTGGGCTAACACACTGAGGGATTTCTAGAGATCACAGAATCATTTCTGAACTGGTTTCATGAAATGTGTTATCATTACAAGACAGGGTACCTAAGGCAAAGGAAATACTTTATAAGTATGATGATACAAAATGTTTTACAGTGCAAAAACAGAACTCACAAGAAACCATAATACAGGGAGTGCTGGCCTTGCAAGCTTACAAACAAAGGGGAAGGGAAGGAGACACAAGATGGGGTAGTGACCTAGCTGTTTATAGATTGTTGAGGAGATAGATATTGGTCAGGGTATGTGTAACGATCGGTGTCAGCACACAGAGAGAATCTGATTATTGATGATCTGCAGAATCATCAACAATACAGATGTATACCTGATTATGGATGATCTGCAGAATCACCAATAATACAGGTATGACTAACCTCTGGACACCTAATAATGTGTAAGTGTTTGGTGTAACTGTAGGCTATCTCCTGTGAGGCGGGAGATACAGGCAGCTTAGCCAAGAACCACCTGAGGCAGAGGCGTCTCTGTCACCAGGCAGGTATAGTTGGTCGCCTGGAGCGCCAAAGGAGGGGGAAGGCGCAATGCAGGGGGTGCTCGCAGTGGCTGCTACAGTCTGTAGCATAAGTTCAACTGATTTTCACATTGCTGTGTCATCTACCGCTGTTGCCCCGCCTCTTTGCACGCCCCCTGCCCGCCAATAGCCGCAAGTAGTGTGCGTTCTAAGTACACACTGTTCTTCCTTCCTCCTTTGCTCCTGGGCCGCCCCTCTCCTGTCTATAACAGCGAGCAGCCGCACGGGTACTTTTTTTACCTCGTGCGGTGCCGCATATAACTCAGCCCCCCGCCTGTCACTGTCATTGTGACACGCAAGGCATTTGGGCACTGGCTGCAAGACAGGAGACTGTGCTCTGGGGTAGAGCAGGAGCAGCTTTGCTAACAAGCCAAATGGCAGGCAGTGGGCACTCAGGTGCAGGGGCTTTTGTTTCCGAAGCTGCCAAACAATATTCTGTGCGTCTCTGCTATAGTAACTCCGCCCTCCTTGCCAACTTCCTGTCGGTCAAGTAGCATGACTTCTCCCTCTACCTCTCGCTCCTGTGCTTTGATGGCTGTCAGGATCCTGAGCTACATCATACAGATCTACAGCTACTTCATGCATCTCCCTCTCCCAGTACTAAATAGGCTTGTGCTGGCATTCTCCTTTCCCTATCCTTGTCTCTGATGTGCTGTGCGCTGTGTGCTATCTCTAGGCTGATCTACAGAAGGTTTGAAGAGGCTCTGTCTCTTCTGTAAGGCTCATACACACGGGTTACAACTGTAGCAGCAACCACGTGGCACGCGCATGTTGCGGCAACAGGCCCCCCGTGTGTATGACGCGTGCGCCACGAACTGTCGCTAGTCTGAGCTGTCGCCAGGCGATTGGCGTGGCCAATTGCCGGCAACAGCTGTCGCCGCAACTGTCGCTAGTCCGCCGCGCGTACTGCGTGTGTACGTGGACTAGCGACAGCAACCCATAGACCACGGACGGAGCTTTCGGTGGGGGGGGGGAGGAATCTTCGGCGACAGCTTCCACCGCATCTCTGTCCCTCTGTGCGCCGTGTGTATGGCTGCTGCACAGAGGGACCTGGCAACAAGCTGTCGCCGAGCTGTCGCGCACACGTCCCTGGGTGTACCCCGTGTGTACCCAGCTTAACTTGATCCTTTGTCTTTACTGGTGGTTGCTGGGTAATAGCTGGTCTGTGCCCCTGTAAAGTGTCCAGCTGTGTTCATCTGCTTTGGCATATGGTCTTTCAGGGTTCCTCTGCAGCACTTTTCTGTCTCTGCTTATGGTTCACATCCAGTCCAGGTATTGCTACTAGTGAATTTTGCTAATGCAACTGTGACTCACTAGTGCATTATTTGCATTTTCATGCATTTATTGTATGTCACTGCACATTCTGAGTGAGTACAAGTGTGTCACAGCTGTACTAGCAAAATACACTAGCAATAGCTGGACTGGATGTTGGCTTTCATGTACTACCCTCACACTGCTTCTTAATAATATACTGATGTTATGTATATATACACATTTCCCCATCCTCCTCCTCGGCTGCAGTGATCCAGCATGGGACCCTCCGAGCATATTCAACTAGACCCAGTGGCGGACAAAGCCAGCAGTGGGCCTCTGTGCAAAATACATGAAGGGGCCCTATGTGAGTGGCCATAAACGTAACACTGTAGGCACTGTGTTAATGTAGCACACATTTAACACGTGTGTTTCAGAGAGAACTACACAGAGAGGAACCTACAAAATAATGATGCCCTATCTGTGGTGCAGCTGCATGGGCCCTAGAGAGCATGGGGCCCCTGTGTGGCTGCACAGCCAGCACGGGCCTATGTCCACCTCTGACTAGACATTGTCATATATGTTCTTGTTGCTGCACACCCATCTGTGTATGAGCACGGACACACTGCGCAGGTACAGCCCACATCTGCACAGTAGCATGGAGCTGATCGTGCACAGAAACAAAAAGCTGAGCATGAATGGCGTGGGCTGCACTTGCACAGACAGGAGTGCAGCCGCAAGAAGTTATTTGACAAGCTCTCGCTGAATATGTTTAGAAGTTTCCAGACAGATACACCCCCGCCAAACCTAAAATTGCCACCTCTATCTATTCTTGCCTGGAGTGACAAAATGGATAGAAACACCCCTGACCTGAGGGGCAGGTGGCCCTGGGAAGTGCAGGAACTATCCCCTAGAGAGAGGGAATAGAGAGGACCTGGCAACCAGGGATATCTGGAGATTAGATATAGACTGTACTGCATCCAGGGGACTCCAGGAGAAGAGGCCACTGGCTGCTAACAGGCCGGAGTCCTAGTGCAACTGACACTTGGAGGAATTGTGTCACTGCTAGTACAGATAGACTGAGCACTCCAGGGGTGAGTGACAGCCTGGAAGGTCGGGCAGGCCGGGTCGGCAACACACGAGCAGATAAGGTACAGGGACAGAAGGCTGATTCGGTAACCGGGTACAGGCAGGGTCTGGCAACAAGAAGGCAGATATGCAGGGGTACCGAATCAGAAGGCAATAGAGAGGTCGACAGAGCAAATAGTCATAACAGAAATAGAGCAGAGTCCTAGTCTGGGGTGTGAGGTCCGTGGTCTCGACACCCAGGAACTAG
Organism: Hyperolius riggenbachi; assembly: GCF_040937935.1. NCBI lineage: Eukaryota > Metazoa > Chordata > Amphibia > Anura > Hyperoliidae > Hyperolius > Hyperolius riggenbachi. The sequence continues at coordinate 308,936,626 of NC_090650.1, read as the reverse complement.
TCTAACATATAAGACAGCAATGACACAGTAATCCTAAGCTTGGGTGTGAGGTCCTTGGTCACAACACCCCGGAACTGGTCTAAAGTATAACACAGCAATCACACAGTAATCCTACGCTTGGGTGTGAGGTCCTTGGTCACAGCACCCCGGAACTGGTCTAAAGTATAACACAGCAATGACACAGTAATCCTAAGCTTGGGTGTGAGGTCCTTGGTCACAACACCCCGGAACTGGTCTAAAGTATAACACAAGCGTAATCTGGCTGAGTGTGAATTCCCAGGTCCACCTGGTTCTAACACACTGTGGGATCTGACTATGGTCTGAGTGGTCACACGTATGTATTCACAACGGCATACAACTTGAGACTGACCGGCGAGATCTATATATAGTGAAGCACTCCTCAGCGCCACCCAGCTCTACTCAGCCAATCAAAGCCTGCGCTGGGATCAGCTGATCAACCTGATCAGCTGATCCCTTTCCTACTGGCATAAAGGTCCTGCCTCCCAGCACGCGCGCGTAGCTCTCCATCTGTGTGCACTAGAAGGCTCAGACAAACCAGACGCATGCTGCTGTGCGGAAACTGCCGGTCTGAACGCGGAGACAGCACCCCGCTGCCAGACCGCTCGGCGGCATCTCCGCAATCCATTACAGTATGCTTTCAGTAAATTTATGTCCTTGCATGAAAAGGTTAGTTTTATGGTTGCATTTAAACAACATGTGTTGGAGAGTATAAATGTGCAGTGGGGGGAGTTCCAGAGTAGGGGAGAGGCCAATGAGAAATCCTGTAAAGGTGAGTGTAAGGATTTTTTTTTTCTAGTGGAGGATAGAATTAGGTGGTTAGCAAGAATGTAGGATGTGGTTGGGGTGGTACCTGGTTATGGAGGAGAAAGACTCACTTATGATATCCCCTCTGAAGATGGTTGAGATGCTTTAGTAATTTAGGCCCTAAGTCTATCTGGAAAGTGGAATTATCCTGCTATTAGAACTTCTGTTTAAAGCAAAGAAGTTACAAGGGAATTATCTTCTCTGCAAAAAACTCACAAACCACATAATTACTGTTTTCCCACAGCCTCTGCCAGCAGAATGCTTCCTGTTAACTCATCCCTCTCCATATAAATGTTACTTTATATTCGGTTTTAGGTCTAATTGTACAACACTGAGAAAACTATTTTATGCTTACACTTGTGCTTACAGCTACATCTGACTGCAGGGAGTTTTATACATTTTGAATGTATTCTCTCACCAAAATCTAAACTGTAAAGCTAATTGAGAGGTTTTAGTAGACAGATCAGTTAAAATGTGACATGCTTCTTGCTGGTGTCTGATTACCTGATTAAATAGGAATTGCATTAGCCAGAGTATTGGCGGGACCGACAATTTACTGCTTTGGGGTTTACTCAGCACATGGAAATGCTGATGGATGTGAAAAAGACTAGAGTATCCCTTCCAGTTCATTGATAACACTGCATCACTGAGAGACAGCCAGGTACACTGAGCATAGTATTTTGATGGACTCAGTTATGATAGAATTATTGTATTGGGTGCCCTGGAGAAATAATAACACTGGAATTTCTGAAATAATTTAGTGTAGACCAATTTGTAGACCAATTTGTGGCCTCAAAGTGTCACAAAGTGCCAGAGAAGAGGGAACAGTGATCCGTAAGCTGTGAAAACATGCAAGATTGAAGTCTTTATGAAAGCTAAATGACAGGTCACCTAGTTATTGTTCAAAATAAGAATCACAAATGATGCCAAATTAAACACTTACTAGCCGTTTGGGCAATTTATGTATTGTACCCAGCAGATCACTTCAGGAGATAAACATTAGTGTGTCCCAAAGTGCAGCTGCGCAGAAAAAAGAAAGTCTGTAGCTCATCTGCTATCATTCCATGATCCTGTCTTGAGCCGTTGATTGCAGTCTTCTGGGCTCTGAGTACATGAGTCATTTGAAGAGCACAGAGACGGCATTCATTGTTGGTTTTAGCGACTTCAATCTGGTGTGTGTATTTAGATTTACAGCACGCTTCCTGCCCAATATTCATGATAAATGTTTGAGTCAGTTACTTCATTTATGAATAAACTATATGGAGTTGGGCCAGTTGCCTTCGCTACCAATAAAATTCTAAGAAATAGATATAATAGAGTGAATTATTAGTTAGACTTCTGCACAATGCTACTCTGGATGAGAGTTTGCTCTAATACCCTTCTACAGTGAAGGATGCCTGACAAGTTCTCATAGCATGAGTCAGCCCTGGAAACACTTTTGGTAGGCGCACATCTGTGTAGTTGTAGTACTCAGAAGTAAGCTGTGTTCACTGCATGACGGCCTGGAGGGAAATGAGGGTTCCTGCACAGCATCTCAGTAATATGCTAGTCATTAGCCTGTGTCTCTTATGGCTGTGAAATCCACAAGTATGAGCCCATGGGGATGTGCATGAAATCATCTTGATTTTCAAAGTATTGCACTTGCGTAGTATAGCTCAAGCACCATAAATAAAAAATGAATACAGATTAATCCCAGATGAAAGTTTAACTCTGTTAATGGTCAGACAGTGGTGCCAGATAGTCTAGCAGATGCCACTGTTCACTGGGGACTAGATATAAAAAGACGTATAAAGAATGTCAGTAAATCTCCCAAGGAAGTGGCATAGGTGACACTAGTGTCATTACTGGGCTATCATTAAAAGAATGCAGAGTCCACTGCAAAGGCCAAAGCAAGCTGAGACTTCCAGACCTTCCATTTAATTCAAATATGTCCAACCAAATTATGCAGGCTTTCTCCCCAGAAAGGTATTGTAGCTGTGTGGAGTGAAGTCATAGCTGGGTGGTTGCAAAGTAGACGTAGCAAATAGGCTCCAGTACCCCCATTTGTGAGGTGATTCTTTCCTGTTGTTCTGATATATTGTTACAGCTATCAAGTACTCTTCAAAGTATGTCTCAGGTTTCCTGTACACCCGCATTGTATCCCAGTCCCAGCAAAAGATGAACAGACCCACACCGACCCTGCAGTATCTAAACTGTCCTGACCCCCTGTTTTGGCAGTAACATTTTTATTTTGTTTATATACAGCACTGGCATTTCCCACAGTGTTTTACAGAGTGTATATACAGTATAGTCTTGCCATTAACTGTCCCTAAGATGGGCTCACAATCTAATCCCTACCACAGTCCTATGTCCATCATAAACTAAGGGCCCATTCGCACACAGTGGCGGCATGCGTCTTGCAAGATGCCAGCACAGCAGTATGCAAGATGCACCCGAATCCCTCTAGCCATGCTATCCATGGCTAGAGGTATTCACATGCAAGATGCTTGGAAGTGATCTCTTACCTATTTAGTGTTTTTATATGTGAAAATCTGCAGCATGCTGTTTTTTCACCACAAACAGACACTCACCTATGGAGAGGGAAGTGTCCTAAAAAGCTTTCCCATTCATCTTATGGTAACCTCGTTCCAGCGCTGTCACCCCCATTAGAGATATTCAATGCATTGATCGAATAGTGCTCTGTGATGCTTCGAAAGGCCTCAGGAGCCCATGTGCTTCCTAAGACAGGCCTCCTTGTACTGCACATCCGTGAGCACACTCTCTCACAAGCACTGTATAGACCCATCAGTTTTCAGTAGCACTCGGGCTAACAAAGCCTTCCGAAGCTTTGTTCCATTTTACTTATACTTTAGTTTTACTCCTATAGCAGTGGGCGGTAGAGGGCATTACTAAAACTGGCTCTTTTATCCAAAAGAGTCTCTTTAAAGTGCAACTGTCAGGCATAAAATAAAAAATCAATTCTTTATTTCTATCTCGTAAACAAGTACCGGTAATAAGGATGCTAACCAGGCAATCCAAAAGTTAAAATCACTATTACTTTTCTTGTTGATAAATAATCATTCCCCAGTTTACCGGACTCTTATTTGGTACACACAACATTTGGTACACAAAAAGCAAGTTAAAGGGCATGCTGGGTTGTCCTTTTTTTGCTTTTCTACTTCCCCACAGACTTAACTAATGCAGCTTGATTGGCTGGAGCCTCTTTCCCTCCTATTTTCTCCTCCCACACATCTGTTCCTCTTTGATTGGCCAATATTTCTCATGCTGAGAAAATACACTTTCTATAGTGAAGAGCGGGCTATGCATATACAATCAGGCAGAGGAGAGTAAGGGAGGAAATTACATCAGGATTGCTTAAAAATAGCCACAGTTAAAATGAGAAATGCTAAGAAGGTTTTTCTCTTTTGTTTTACTGTAGAACAATCACTAAAATCAAAACGTGGACAGTGCAATACATATGTTATGTAGAGCAAGTATTTATCTACTTATATTGTTTTTTTCTGAAACAGTATGGCTGACAGCTTCTTTTTAAAAACTAGGTGAATTGGAAGACACAACAGGAGGGGTTGTTACTGCTTTTGGACCACAGTGGGAAGGCTATAGATCACAGCCTATGACACAGAAAACCTGTGTTGTAGTAAATGGTTGATTCAGGGGCTTCAGAGCAGATACCTCAACACCTAAATAACATCCCCTAACTAAGAACCTTCTACATATATAAAACAAGCTCTGCATACACAAACCTATGAACATATTTGTGCATGGATAAGGTACATATATTGGCCTTTTAACGTCTTGCTTTCTGAATACCATTGTCACATGCTTTCAACTTGCTTTTGATTTTAACTAAAGATGTTACTTTTATTACACTTTTCTTAAAAAAAAAATACCCTTGCAAGATCAGCTAGTAAACACAATAAGCCGTAACCTGGGGACAAGAAGTAATATGGGTTCCTTTATTATTCCCATAGGCAAGTGAAAATCATCGTCTCCTTGCGGCATTTAAGGGCTTGTTGGATGATTTCCGGTCTGAGCTGCGGGATGAAGCCACCGGCAGACATGAGTTCCAACAGCGCTATGCAGAAGACAAAGCTGCCTGGGAGATGGAAGGGACTGAACTGAAATGCCGCCTGGAACAGGTCCGTGCCATACAAAATAATCTAACTTACTGTAGTTAGCAATAGTTTCTTCTATTTAATTCTGCATTTAGTTAGGGTTTCCTGAAGTCACAAATGAAATACATTTCATTAAGACAATGAATAAATACCCTAATATGATTGGCTTGGATTCACATGATAGTCAAGCCTCTGCATCTATGGAGAATTTGGTCACACAAGGTAAGATGTACCAGGCAGTTGATTCTGACCTTTGACGACCAGCTGGGAATCGTTTTTTTTTTTTTTTTGCAGAATAACTGGTACATGCAAGAGTGTGCTGTCAGTTACTATGCAGATTTACTTATAGATTATTTTCTATAACCCCAAGTCAAGACTAACTAATCATATCATAAAAAAATGCATTACTGCATTTGGGGAGAAAGGGGGGGGGGGGGGGGTAGAAAAACTAGTGATGCAAGTAGAAGCCAAGAGAGTTGAGCTCCAATGCATCAGTGAAAACATAAAAAAATCAGTAGAGGCTTGAGAAGTGGAAAAGGTGAGGAAGGATATGCCCAACACTAAAAGAAAAGTTGTAGTTTTCATATTACTTAAAGGAAATCTGAAGTGAAAATAAACGTATGAAATAACAAATTGTATGTGTAGTAAAGCTAATAAATAGAACATTAATAGTAAGGAAACAAGTCACATATATAGTTTTCAGTCAGGAAGAGTTATAAAAAACTTCAGTTATTATCTATGCAAAAGAGCTTCTCTGAGCTCCACGACCAAATTGGTCGCTAATTTTGGAGCACTATACATCAAAGAATCAGTGACAGATAAGGTTCATTGAGAAGAGAGGTTTAAAGGCTCATTAGCTCTGCAAAACATTCTGTATTTTAAAGTATAACACTGCAAAACTGCAAATATGACAATATGATGCATTGCTATAAAAAAAAGCAATATATAACTGAAAATAAAAATATGAGACTCATTTATTTGCTACTAATGTTCTATTCCTTATCCGTACTACACATACAATTCATTATATCATAAGGGTTTTTTTTCGCTTCAGTGTCACTTTAAGGATTCTAGATTTCTTCCATTGGTCGTTGTTTTGCATGCAGTTTTCTCATGTGTATGTGTTTTCATCATATCCCCTTTTCTGTTTCGTAGGTTTCCTAATATATAACTGACCAGACATTCCAGTGCTTTAAAAAACCACAGTGGAGAACACTAGTGTCCTTTCTAGCCATCCATCACCATAATGGGAATAAGGAAGCCCCCTTTTAATGCAGGGGTTTAGCAATCTCCAGCCATCCATTAACGTAATGGGAATAAGGAAGCCCCTTTTTAATGCAGGGATTTAGCAATCTCCATTGGACAGAAAAATAACCATTAAACAAGATTTAAAAAAAATAAGTGGATAAATGAGATAAGCAACTTCTTAAAACCCCCGTCTTGTCTAAGTTTCTTATGAATGTCTCTACCCCTCCATTTAATCTGGTAAACTAAGTGTAAATGACAAAGCCCCCGAATATCTTTATTTTGATGAAAACAGTGTCTGTCACATGACTGCTGCTGCACCTTCTTGTGCCTCAGTGATGGGCAGGCTCTTGTTTACAGACTTTAAGAGCCTATAGTCAAATGCATAAGCCCTGGTATATCGCCTGGGTTTGTGAAAGGTTTGCTATAAAAGAAACAAGGCAGGAACGCATTGCAGTCTAAAATGTAAAATGGCACTGGTTAAAAGGAAGCTGTAGCTGACTGTACAAATGTGCCCAAGGCTAAGAGATTAGTTAGACTGAGCAAGATTAAATAGAGATTACAATAGAGATTAACCTAATTTCTCTGCTTCAAACCAAAGTGTACTATGTGACTACATAAATCCCCTGTAAATGCTTGTATGCTGTAACATTCAATCTCTAGCTGTAATTACATGAATTGGGAGGTGATAAGCACCAGTTCCTGGGGCTTTGGGACTTAATATCCCATCTGAGGACGTGTGCACCAAAGCTACATACGTAGGTGAGGTAATTCTCAATTGAAAAGTTGACCCTACAAGAACATGGTTGTCGGCAAAGTCATTAAATGGTACAGTAGCTAATGGCCAGCATTCTCCCCAAGTTACTTGTCTTTTGTAGAGACCCGATTTGTGGGATATAAGCTGACTATTTTAACTTAGGCTGTGAAATTGAATGGAAACCTGCATCAAAGGCCTTATCCACATCTAGGGAAACTATTACTCATTGATCATTGTTTTCATGCCAACATTGGGTATTTTCAAATGATCTCCCAAGCTAAGAGCTGCGTCATAAAGCCAGTTTGATCTGGATGGATAAACATTAATATGACTTGACTTAATTTGATGGGTAGGATGTTGGCAAGAATTGGAGCGTCTACTGTCTGCAGCGAGTTAGGCCTCCAGGAATTGCAGGCTTGTATGTCCGTGCCAGGCTTAATAATAACTACTATTAGGACCACTGTTGTTATTGAGTCTGATAGTTTTCCTTCTTCCAGAGCCGCCCAAAACACAAATAGGCATGCTGTCTACAAATGTCAAAGAAATTTCTCTTACAGGCCCAGTAGTCTTCTTACTATGGAATCTGTCTATAGCAAATGTAATTTCATCAATGCCAATAGTGAAATCTAGGAGCATGTTCTGTGATTAGCCTGGATAAGCCGATATCAGATAAGCAGATTTTAGAATCTGATGGTAATGCTATGGAGTCAGAAGAGTCTGAGCAGGCCTGAAAGATGAATATCCAAATTGAGCTAATTGCAGGCAGGGGATGTGAGGAGGAATTGGGGGTGTATTTTAAGCCAGTTTAGCTAATAGACTTCCCACATAAAGATTGGTTAACTTGCAATTTACACTTACCATACAGGTGTTATTGGGTTATAAAGGTGTGATTTCAAAATTATGGAGCATTCATGTAAAATGTTTTGCTGGGTTGTCACTAGGTATACAAGATTGTTAACTGGTGCACATAAGGCTGCAATAGTATAGAATGAAAACATATCTACACTACATACCCTGTGTTATCCTCCTATCAAGTAAGACCTTAAAGCAAAACCCTTTAACAACGACAACTTGTCCTAGACTAGTTTCTGCATGGACAAAGCACTAAAGTTTTTTTGACAGGGTAACATGTAAACTGTTTCTATTTTAAGGTTAAAAAAATACAAAAGAGATAAATAAATGTTATTAGTTGTAATCTGTCATCTTTAAAGACACATATGGGCCCCTCTTCCTTGGCTGCTTTTAATATTGCATCTCAGTTTCGATAGTTCAACATCATGATTAAAAAATGTGAGGTGCTAAGTGGAGAAGCTTTTCAATAGTGACAACTTGCGTCAACACTTGAGTGTTGAGGGTGGATGCATTCTCTGTACACTGAATGACCTACTACAGTTCTTACATGTAATCTGCAGAGCCTATTTTCTAGATCATTATGCATTCCTTGTATTGCAGTAATGTGATGCCACTACTTTAACAGAGAAACTCCAGAGTCCCTATTTTTAATGAATTTTACTTTACAGAAAATGTGGAAGGAGAAGGAACACTAACAAAATGTTTTGTTCAAGGGTATCTTAGAGTTAGGGGTGGTCAAGGAGAAGCAAATAATTCCAAGATGATGCAGGATTATGCAAACGGTTCATGCAAATATATGCATCATTTGCATAATTCCAAGTTGCTGGAGAGTTATAGAAACTGTGTATATTTTTGCAGCTTCAAAATGGGCCAATCATATACCATGTTCGTAGTATCCATGTGGAACTGAAATACTGTAGCAGTTTTAGGTAGGCTAATTGGTAGACCCTGCATGGTGTTGTTACAGCAGGTTGCATATTAGTTTGTAAAATGATGAAAATATTGTATGATATATGAAAGAACTTTCCAGATTTTGCAGAAGTAAATCAGACTTGTTTCCTCTCTAGCAGGTGGCTTGTTAATCAGCAATCCACACAAGTATTGTTCTACTGGCTCTGACAGCTATGCATGTGTGTCTGTGGAAAAGAGATTAGCATTCTGACTGTACTATCGGAAACATGATCATTTCATATAGACGCTTGATACCGACCTATAATGAGATGTTTGGATTATAAATTCAACTAACACTGGGCATTCTCAGAGAGAGAGATTGCGTCTGCCTTGGATGAGCTCATATTTCCTACATTTTACCATCTGCAGTGGTCACCATGAAGTCACTTTTCCTTTTCAAGTGAGGGGCATGTGTCATAGCCATCAGTGTCACATTTCTGGAACCAGTTATAGAGATTACCAGTTAAATCGGTTTCCTGTATTATGGAAATAATTGTGTAATGGCAGTAAGAGAGAGTGAAAAGGTCATATAAGGTTTGACTCTTTAGAATGAAATAGAAACTTACACAATTCAAACTTCAAACAAAAATAACTTTAGAATGCAAAAAGCAAACAGTTTTTTCTGGTGTCAGGTTTTAAAACTCATGTCAATCTGAGCCACAGCCACAGATTTCCCTATACATCCAGGTAGAGGAAATGCAGACTCTTCGCACTGGGATGTCATCCTGCCAGCATGCACAAGTGCATGGGAGCAATGAGTGAGTCCCTCCAACTCTGCATGTGTGCTTACCCTTTAGGACTCGGCATGACATTGGGGTCTATTTCTTAAACAATGGTAACATTTGTGCCCACATAGTGGATATAAATTGTATCAGTGGAAGGGGGACAAGGCAGCACATATCAACATGCCATTCTGTTACTAGCACATCCTCTCTCAGAAGGTGGAAAAAAACTTACAAATCCAAATCCCCATGTCAAAAGCCATGGAAAATGGTTGGCTTGGTGGGTGGAGGGGAGCCCCATGTGATCGCTGGCTATTTCTCATACAGAAGACCAGCTTGTATGGTTGTACATTATGCTGGTTTTATTATAATTATTATTAAACTGTATTTATATTTACTTATAATATGCTAACATATTGCACAACACTGTTGGCATGTGGTTTGCATCTCTGCTGGAAGCTTTGAGACATTTGTTTTTCACACAAAATAAAATTTGGGCTAAAAAATATTTAGCTACGATTATAATACTATAAATCGTAAATCTGAAATAATAATTTGTGAGACAGAGTTATGTTTTACTTTACAAAACACGTGGTTATAACGCAGCAACATCGGCTTTCTGCTGGCGTTCGCTGCAGCCATCACCTGAGGTATGTAGCTCACAGCGGAGAAGTTCATTTTGGCGCTGTCATAGCAGCAATGCTATGCGGCGCGTAACGGTAATTAAGGGCTCCAGCGTTTGCCAGACCCAGAATTACATCTCCCCCTAATTGATGCAAGTCGGAGGGGGAATAGTATTTAATGCCGCCGGGGAGTGCAGCCGGCAGCAGGGAGAGAGGTCGTTTGGCTCGCTCTGCACCGAACTGCCCGGCACCGTAATGCATTACATGTTCACAGTACGGCAATCATACAGTAAATCTGTGATGTTACATTTGTGGGACCACACACAGGTACTACAGGTAGTCACATTTTTTCTTATGCCAAACACAGTAAATCCATAGTAATAACAATCATAACAACCACTTTCCAAAATTATTTTTACATAACTTCCCAAACACTAGCCCAGCAGAGTAGAGGCATCTGCTTAGGTGATTATAATCATTGGTTTCACGTCATAATTGTATGGCAACCCAGGAATATCTTCTGCTGATCTTCTTCATTCTGATTTGATACTTTTAGCTCTCTGCTATTATAGATGTGGTTTTGTGTTCTTTTTTCCTTTCTTCTGATCCTGTATTTTGGGACTTGCCTTCTGATCTTGTTCCTCAGGCTTTGAACTGCAGCTCTTGTTGCTGTGGTTTTTAGCCGTCAGATCCCATACCTGTGAATTTTTGACCTCAGCTTTGTTAGTTTTCTTGTGGCTTTATAGTCATTATTCTTTATTCCATTTAAACGGGTTGAACACTGAAAAAGCAAGAAAAAAAAAAGCACTGCATCTGGTTGGTATATTAGGTGTAACCCTGATTGCATCTGACTCATTTGAAATGTTGCAGACTTAAAGCATTCCACCCCTAGAATGGCCTTTTTAATTTACTTTTCCTATGCAGCGGTGAGAGCTAGACTTTTTTTTAATATCCAAATAACGTTTTTGTTAGTATGGGAGTGTGTAACCTATGATAAGGAAAAGCAGACTCATACCTTCCCCACTAATAGTTGATAGGAATATTACTTCCTAATGAAGTATATTTTATGGGATTTGAGGGGATTACCCAACAATATAGGATCATAGTAAACAGTGTAGTCAGGAATAAGACACAGAATATTTATATCGAGCCTTTCTCCTGGCAGACTCAAAGAGCCAGAGCTGCTGCCAGAGAGTTTTGTCCAAAGACTCCTTACTGTTTTACACACACAAAAAAAATCAAAAAACAAAATATGGTCACTGTAAAATACTATTTTCTCCAATGTCATACCTTTGTCAGCATTATTTATTACCTAAATATACCATACCATAATTATTCAGGATGTCAATATGGAGAAATAGGCCAACATAATCTAGTGCCAATCCAAGTAGCCGTAAACCTGTTAGATGTAGCAGCTAATGACATCCTGGTATTGGGAGCATTTTTTGTTAGTATTATTTAATATAACTCCATTATTTTTAGCGTGCTATACAGTAGCGAGGATGCAAGCAGTAAATACAAACAGTTTACATGGATAGACAAGGTAAGTGCAGCTAAAATGTGTAGAGAAAAGTGAGGATTTAACAGCCTTGCCCAGAAACACCAAGACCCCTTTTCCACTGACCCTGTTTCAGTATGATTTTTGGATAACGTGCAAATTACAGATCACGAGGGTATTGCAATGAATATGGTGATCACCGCTCTTTTGCCACTGGTGTGATTTGATTTTTGCTCAAGCACACTACAAGCAGCATTTTTTTGCGCATTTGCAATTTGGTCAATCTTATTTTTTTCCATCAGAAATCAAAAACACGATTGTGCAGTGTAATTATCAGAAACGCATGATAATCATGTTGAAACACATGCAGTGTAAAAAGAGAGAATAGCGAGCGCAGCATATTTGTTATGAATTTGCGGTGTTGATAGCAATTTTCAGTGGAAAGGGGACTTAAGATACAGTGTGTAATGTAAGCACATTGACCACATAAGGCAAAAACCTGTTCCTTGATGGAATGCATAGTCAGACTAGCATGATATTTTTGTTCACATTGCCCATAGAAATGAGCACAAGAATGAACACAGAGCATACAGAAGGCTCATGGTGAACCAACCCAGGCAATATTGAATTGCAGCAGAGATGTCTAGCCTCAGGCAGTTGCAGCATCACTCACAGATAATGCAGAAACTGTGTTAGCTGAGAAGAATGTATAGAGGGATGCCGAAATACAGGGTGACTATATGATGCTATTTGAGCAATATGCTACATGTAGCAAAGGTACCTTCCTGGTCACACATGTATTAGCAGCAGTTTGTTCTTTGCCATTATCTGCATGACCCATAGAAATGCTGAGTGACAGCTGACACAGATCTCTTCCATTGCTAAGTCACATTCAGTTGACTTGAGGGAATGTGGAATCCTTTATTGTATCAGTACTTAAGGTATTCAGCACAGTGGCTAAGTAGAACTCTTGTCTTGCAGCACTGGAGTCCTGAGCTCATGTATCTGCTGATGTAGTTGTAAACTTTGTTGGTTCTTCTTACAAAATATACGCAACATTGTGGTGTAGTGGATAGCACTCTTATTTTGCCTATTGCCCCAAATTCACATCAGGGCCAGGAGACTATCTGCATTAAGTTTGTATGTTCCCAACATGTTTTCATGGATTTCCAATGGGCTCTCTGATTTCCTCATAAATCCCATAAACATGAAGAGTTAGATTTTCTCCCTTTGCTTTACTCCCATCACCTCAAAATTGGCATTAGACAAAGATAACAAGACTTGGCAGTGACTATAGTAGGAATTAGAATGTGAGCTCCTCTGATGGACAGACAGTGACATGACTCTGTAGTCTATGTAGCACTGAGATCTTCTGCAGTGATTTACAAAGCCTCAATAATAATATAAGACACTACTGCATGAAGTTTGTATAGGATTTCTCTGGGTGCTGCTCCCCTAACACATTTACAAAAATATGGTCTCATGGTGGACTCACTTTTACTGTAAATACAAAATAATAGCAATACTCTTCTGCAACGTGGTAGTGAGGTGAGGTCTATACTGTTTACTTTTTCTATATTATAAGTCAGTCGATCTTTTGCAGTATGAAGTGAGGAGGCCTAAAATGCCTGGAGACTTGAGCCCCAATGAGGTGAAGGAGTCTGTCAGTCAGGAGCGAGAGGAGCATAAGAAGATGCTGGCTGAGAGCCACAGGCTGGTGATGGACCTGCGCAGCCAGCTACAGCACAGCGACAAGAACTGGAGTCGAGAGAAGGTGGAGCTGCTGGATCGACTTGATAGAGAAAGACATGAATGGGAAACGCAGAGGCATAAATTACTGTGGAAAATAGAACAGGTATAATCAGGAATCTGTCCAAATTTAGTGTATTTGTGTGCGTTCTTAGTTAATTTTGTAAGTAAAAAGTAGCAAACAAACTGCTAGAAACAGTGGGTTAAAATAACATATTTGCATATGTTAATACATAGCTATTTTTATCACGAGCTGTAAAACACTGGTATAGATCGTGTTCTGTATAAACCAAGTCCCTCACCTTTATCTGAGAGAACAGATAAAAATGGTTGACTTCCATTATAAACTGAGTAGACCTTTATGCCCTCCCTCTTACTTCTGCCAACACACAGATTCCCTTCTCATCCGCAGGTACCGGCAGTAATATGATCTGAAAAGCGATACTTCATTTGTTTACATTCAGTGCCATTTCTTCCTCTGGTCACTAGCTGTTGAATAGAGAGTAGACAGCTTCTCAATTCAATTTAGTGGAGAGGTGGTCTACTTTCTACAGCTGGCTGTTTGGATCACTCAGCCCTTGGTGCCGGTGGAGGACCATGTACTGTACACTAGAAAGGGGAGGCTGAGTATGGCATTACTGATAACTGCTTTTTACAAGTGTAGTTATCCTTTAACATCCATTGGGGATTACGGTATCACCTGTTGACGATTACAGAGCTTAAAGTACACCTTAGAAGGGATCTTAAAGAGAACCCGAGGTGTGTTTAAAGAATGTTATCTGCATACAGAGGCTGGATCTGCCTATACAGCCCAGCCTCTGTTGCTATCCCAAACCCCACTAAGGTCCCCCTGCACTCTGCAATCCCCTCATAAATCACAGCCACGCTGTGAGGCTGTGTTTACATCTGTAGTGTCAGTCTCCGCTGCTCCCCTTCCTCCTGTATAGCTCTGGTCCCTGCCCCCGTCCCTTCCCTCCAATCAGCAGGGAGGGAAGGGATGCAGGCGGGGACTGGAGTTCTGCAGGAGGCGGGGAGAGCAGCAGACTGACACTATAGAGATAAACACAGCCAGCCCTGACAAGCTGTTTGTCAGCAGCGTGGCTGTGATTTATGAGGGATTGCAGAGTGCAGGGGGACCTTAGGGGGGTTTGGGATAGCAACAGAGGCTGGGCTGTATAGGCAGATCCAGCCTCTGTATGCAAATAATATTCTTCAAACCCACCTCGGGTTCTCTTTAAGAAGGGATCTTAAATAATCCAGAGCAGTGGGATTTCCAAAAGGAGTTAATGTAAATTAATGCCTGGAATGCTTGTCAAATTGGTGTAAGGCATTTTGAAATGCCTATCTGTAAACTGACGTTTAGGCTACTTACACACCAAGACGTTGCGTTTTAGGGGAGGTTAAGGTGCCCCTAACGCAACGTATGGTGGTGTTGAAGTTGGACGTCAGATTGTGCTGCGTTTTGCAGCTCTCAAAGCAGCCGCTCCAGGTTAGTGATAGGAAGTCCGGATCTTTTTAAGGATTCGGATCATTTGAATCGGATCATTGAAAAGATCCGGATCTTTAAACCGAATCATTTGAATCATTTTACTAGGGAAGCAGACTGGGTGAAATGACTAGCAGGACAGGACTTTCCCTGCACTGTACATTCTGTATGTTCCTGTTTCTTCCAGACAGACATCCACTGTAAACCGAATCTTTCATTGTGATGATTCGACTCACAAAAAAGATCCGGATCAAATGAACGATTCGTTCATGATCCGGACAACACTACAGTCCTACCATGAGTCTCTGCAGTGCAGTGAATATTAATTAGCCATGTGGCTGGCTGCGGAGGAGGAGGGGAGATCTCCTCCTCCAACATTACTGAGCATGTGCAAGCAGTCTAACGCTGCTTAGCCCAGTATAACGTACAGCATGCAGCACTTTGTTTAAACGTGCTGCGTTACTATCTAACGCAACGTGTGCACTGTGAACAGCTCAAATGATTTTACAGTGCTGTGAGTTAGGCTGCGTTACTGGCTGCTGTAACGTGGGACTTTAACGTCCCACTGTGAAACCAGCCTCAAACTGCCTGGCATTTTTATAATGTCTGTGTGTGAACATACCCTAATGTTCCTATATGAGTGTGTTCACACTTCAAGTCTTGACAAGGGATGAGTAAATAAGCCAATAAGAGATGCGTAAAAAAAATCTTTGTGAAGCCTCACCAATCTGTAGGTAAACTTTATGGTAACAGTATATACAAATATGTCAAATGTGCACAATATTAACCATTATAGCAAATTAATTTTACATTCTAATGGTCAACTAGACACAACACAGCAGATTTGATCTTATAAACAGGGATGTCGCAATAGCCCCTACAATTCCCACTGTTGCGGGCGGGGCGGCTTGGATTGTAAGAGTGCCCAATCCTGTGTTGAGGTGCAGGTGGATATCTAACCTTCCAGTGAGCAGAGCGACAGGTCCTTACTCCTCTCCTTACTGTAGCCGCCGAAAAGCCTATATCCTTGCATGTCCCATTTCTGCATGTGAGGAGGGCCTTGTGATGTTTTATTGCTGGAAAGTTCAGTGGGTCATTATTTATGTTTTTCATCTCAGTAATGCAGGCTCGTCATGGCTGCTGTTTACTATGTATTCTTAGGATTGAGTCCTGTAGGGTTTGCCACTGCCAATTTGAAATATTTACCACAGGAGGGGGAAGCCTGTGGATCCTGAATCCTTTCCCCATCCTCTTCAGCAGGGGCGCCGCGAGGCATAAATCGAACCAAGCGGTCGCTTGAGGCCTCAAGATCGTAGGGGCCTCGGCGGCTCAGTGACGTCGGCGTGACGTCACTGTTTTCCCGCAGCCCCGTGGGGCTGGCAGAGCAGAGTAGGGCAGGGCTACGGAAAGATGGCCGCCGCCGAAGCCCTGCTCTGGAGACTATGCCTCCAGTACAGGGCTTCGGGTGGCCATCTTCCCGTAGCCCTGATTCAATCAGCGCGGGAGATTGGAGGAGGGAGGGAGCTCCGTGGGAACTGCGCGCCTGAGGAGCCGGCCAGGAGAGGAGACTTCTGCCAGTGCCAGGTGAGTAAATTATTTTCTTTTTGCAGCTCTGAAAATGTGCCCTAATTGCGTTTGATATCTGCTGAACTGTGCCCTAATTGTGTTTGATTTCTGATGAACTGTGCCCTAATTGTGTTTGATTTCTGCTGAACTGTGCCCTAATTGTGTTTGATTTCTGCTGAACTGTGCCCTAATTGTGTTTGATTTCTGCTGAACTGTGCCCTAATTGTGTTTGATTTCTGCTGAACTGTGCCCTAATTGTGTTTGATTTCTGCTGAACTGTGCCCTAATTGTGTTTGATTTCTGCTGAAAATGTGCCCTAATTGCGTTTGATTTCTGCTGAAAATGTGCCCAAATTGCGTTTGATTTCTGCTGAAATGTGGCCCTAATTGCGATTGATTTCTGCTGAAAATGTGCCATAATTGCGTTTGATTTCTGCTGAAAATGTGCCCTAATTGCGTTTGATTTCTGCTGAAATGTGGCCCTAATTGCGTTTGATTTCTGCTGAAAATGTGCCATAATTGCGTTTGATTTCTGCTGAAAATGTGCCCAAATTGCGTTTGATTTCTGCTGAAATGTGGCCCTAATTGCGTTTGATTTCTGCTGAAAATGTGCCATAATTGCGTTTGATTTCTGCTGAAATGTGGCCCAAATTGCGTTTCATTTCTGCTGAAATGTGGCCCAAATTGCGTTTGATTTCTGCTGAAATGTGGCCCAAATTCTGTTTGTTTTCTGTTGAAATGTTGCACAAATTGCGTTTGTTTTCTGCTGAAATGTTGTACAAATTGCGTTTTTATTTTCTGGTGTCTGGGGTAACTGTTGCTGCATTTATTATTTAATGGTCATAGTTGGCTATATTTGCTGTGCTACGGTTAAGCTCCGCCCATACAATGGCTATCATTCATGAACAGGCTGTCGGTAAAGAGAATCAGTGCGGGAAAACACAGCTGGCGGATTTTTAGACTTCTGGGTGGGCATTCATAAAGATGTATCCGTGTGCGGAAGCAGTGCGGAGATTCCCCGAGCTAAGCTGGCGGTAGGCAGGCGGTAGGCTTGCGGAGACACGGAAGCTGCCGAGTTGATACTTTTCTCCGTGTTCCGCTTTGCTGCAGCTGCCTGGGAGGTCTGTGTGTCTCCATTCACTTACATTGGTATCGCCAGATCAGAGGGAGCGGAACTTCCCGACCTCACACCGCTTGCGGTGATCTTTATGAATGAACATTTTGCTACATTTGTACCGATAATCACCGCACAAGGCGGTGATTTATCACTCTGCTCGGTAGTGTCATTTTTCCATGCGGAAAGAGGTTTTATGAATGCTGACTTTGCCGAGTGGTCGGTAAAATCAGCTGTTTTAAGCATTTCCGCATGCGGAAATGCTTTATGAATGATAGCCTAAGTCATGGCCAAATCCATCCTCAATCGCCCCACATCAATTTTCCCCGCAAACAGCCCCGCCCCAATCCGCCCTCCAGCTCCACCCACATGTCATGGCCACGCCCACTTATGCGGGATAGCCACGCCCATTGTTCGCGGATAGGGCCACTTCCTACAGTCCGCTTGGGGCCACAAAAACCTTAGCTGCACCCCTGCTCTTCAGCCAAGCCGACCAAGCAACAAGACCCTCGAAGCATGGCTGAACTGTGCCTGCACAGTAGCATGAAACAGTTTGGGTTTTGTGGAAAAAGCTGAGCCCAGTCAGGTCTGTGCTACTGCACAGACACAGACGGCTGGCTCATGCACAGTACCACAGGCCTGCTCGAGCGCAGAATTTTCTGCCAGAGCCCAATCGGGTCCATGTTACTGCACACGCGTAAGCTGTCAACAAGTGATTTTTCCGTGGTCGTAGCACTGGAACGGGCCAGTTGAGAAGGACTGGTTAAGCCTCTCCATCATCCAAAAGCCTTCTCCCCCCCGAGGTGAGTACTCTGTAGCTGCAATTTTTTTCACTATAGGTACACTTTAAAGTGAGCCTCCAGACTAAAAATCTACTCTGCAGAATTGAAAAGGCTTGGTGTTTCTTTAACAATTTCACAACATCAGAACTTTGTTTTTCTTACCAAAGCATAATTTTTAGCTGCATTTTTAGCTAAGCTGCACCCATCAAAGAAAATTACCCAGGCTTTTTTTCCCTGATGCTGTGCAAAGCATGATGGGATTTCCTATGTTGTTATTCATGTTGCCTAGCAACTTGGAGGGGTGATCAGCACACAGGACAGTTGGAACTGTGTCTCATGCTCCCTGTCACCTCCTTTCAACCAAAAAGATGGCTGCCCTCATGAAATCAAACATTTGCCTGTTCTTTTAAAACAGGGTGAGTAAGAGATTATATTAGCTATCTATTTTAATTAACATAACTAATGTAACTTAATGATAGTATGTTTGTTTAGGCTGAAGTTCCTCTTTAAGCTAAAAATAAAAATATGAGGCACAGTTCTATATAAGTTTAGTAAAACAGATTCAATAAATCATCTCATAAGTTTGTTTTCACGTCAGGTTTACTTTAAGCAAGATTGTTAGTTTCATATATCTGTTTTCAGTTTTTGAATTTTAATGTTACTGTTGCAGCTTCAAAAGGATTCCAGCCCTCGAAGAACGGATAGCTTCCTTGCTGACCAAAGTGATGGGGAGATCACCCAATATCCAAGTATTGCTGCACTGCAGCCGCAGGGAGCCAGGTCATTTTCTGACTCCGATGACATGCAATTTGAGGAGCAGCTACTGCCTAAGCTGAAAGGATCCGATCGCTGCTCGGGCTCTGAGAACCTCTTTCTAGATGCACTTTCTCTGGATTCTGCTGATGAGGCTGATTTACCTCAGCCCCGCAAACTGGAGCGTGAGAAGTTCTCGAATGAGGTAAAACGTCTTTTATCTTGCTGCTTCTTCCCTGATCAAGGTCTCTATAATTCTGAATCCTATGCTACAGCAAAGGGATTGTAACAAATATAAGCAGTTACTTGGAGAATGACAAATATCAAAGACAGCATTAATGCTTGAATCTAATGCATCCTTTGTGTCATGACCACAAGACTGTCGTACTGCCTTCAGTGACTGACCAAAGCACTGTCCTCTGTGATAATGAGCTGAGATTCCATGAAGCTATATATTTTTATGTTCTTTATTATTATTATTATTATTATTATTATACATCTGTATAGCACTAAAATATTTTACAGCACTTTACAGAGAATAATGAACTTGAAGATTCTGTTTCTATTGTGAATATATAAATTATAAAGTACCATAAGAGTCTACAGTTGTTTTATGTTACAGATGTATTGCGTACAAGTAAATAAGCCATCATTCTACATTGTGTTATTGAATTAAATGCAGAATCAGCCTCCCATTTCACAAAGGAACCCATCTTTGCCTAATATAGAAGAAAATTGAGATTGGCCTTGTTGTATTTCCTAAGCTAATAATTGTTCATTGACTGATAATATCCTCACTAGGGTTATTTTCCTCCTGCCACCTCCCAGCTCTAGTCATATCGATTTCAGAGATTGGGGGTTCCAAGCATATCAATATATGGTGAGGTCTTTTACTTATCTGATGATGCCTGCAGATCCAGATTCCATGTAAGGTTTTTGTGGTGTTCATAGACCAGTAGATGGCACTGTTCTATTTCCATTGCTGATAGATGATCTGTACAGACTGTGTGTTGTTGGTTCCTGTTTCTGCATGCTGGAGACACAGAGGAAAGAAAAGCTTAAAGGACAGGACAACTGAAATGAGAGGGATATGAAAGCTGACATATTTATTTCCTTTTAAGCAATACTATTTTCCAGGCTGTCCTGCTGAGCCTCTGCCTCTAATACTTTTAGCCATAGGCCATGAACAAGCATGCCGCAAATCAGGTGTTTCTGACAGTATTGTCAGACCTGGCAAGATTAGCTGCATGCTTGTTTCAGACACTACTGCAGCCAGATAGACCAGCAGGGCTGCTAGGCAGCGGGTATTACTTACACAAAATAAATATGGCAGCCTCCATATACCTCTCACTTTAGCTGTCATTTAATGTAGAGAGCTGCAGAATCCTGTAAATGAGCCTAGTTCCAGCTACTCTGCATCCGTGATTCCTGAACACAACAGGCTGCATATTGCTTTGGGCTCACAAAATACGTGCTCATTTACTGTAAGAAGAATGCAGTGATATATTTTTTTCCACTGTGTTCTAGTCAATCATTCAATAGATGCAAAGGAACTATTTTGATAGTTTAAATAGTATTTTAATGATATACAGTGAAACACACTGTACCTGTCTTTTAGTAAACCAACATCTTCCATTACCCGTTCATGTTAAAAAATATTTGTGTACATTGCTGGAGTGCCAGAATTTTGTCTTCTTCACACTTTAATAAGCCTTAGCGTAATCATCTCCATATACAGATGAAATATAGAGTATATAAGCTGTCGGGTCTGTCAATGGATAAATAATTCTGGTCCAACCACAACCCACAAAGCAGTTGTTCTTGGCCTGTGCGGTACTACTGTCTCAAGCTATTGTTACAGCTACTCTATCGTCCATGGTTACTGTGTTATATGGCCTACCTCACTTTTTCTGCTCACAGTCACTGAGGAATGAGCATCCTTATCGACTAGCGATAGTTCCTGGTAGAAAGGACATAATGCAGGTGGCTGCTATCAAGGCGAGGAGCTACATCCTTGCATGTTTGGCTGTACAGCTGATCATGTGACTCTCCTCTGAACTTCATCTGTCAATACATTTCTTCTTACAGCAGAGTCTGTTGTCAGGTTTGCTTCAAAGTTGTCTTTCATGCTTGAGTGACATCAATATTCCATATGCACATTCCACTTACACACTGCAGTACATTATTATGTGTGAGAAAACCCAACTTCACTGTTCACTTTTTTATGATACTGCACAATGTGGTCAATATGTAAAAAAATAAAAAATTAGATCAAAGTCAACAGAAGCCAAAAAGGAGGAAGACTCTATGGCTATTGGGGTTTCTATGTCAAAGCTGTTATCCCATGTCCAGTCTACCAGAGGACATGTTCCTGATGCTAAAACACAAGTACGCCCATCTATCCGTAGTGGCCACCGGCCAGGTTAGCCTATTCTGCACATGCGTGAGTGTGCTGCCAAGCTCCCATAGCAGGGAGCGCTCGTGCATGCCCAGAAGTTGCCGACCTAGCTGGACAAATAGCATTCTAGGGGCTGGAGGAGGCTGGAGGAAGCCCCAGGTAAGTAAGTCTGATTTACTTTAAACTGCCACATGTATCTTTTAAGCCTAAATAAATATTGTAGAATCAGATTTTATAGTTTATGGCAAATATGCTTCCTGCTGAAGAAACCCTGCAGCTGTGTATATGTGATACTAAGGTGCAGCCTGCTGATTAAAACAAGAATCTGTATGTGAAAGTGAGAGATATGGGAATTTCACCTTACGCCAGCAGCCACCTTTGATTTGGAATTTGATATCTCACTTAGTTTTTCTTTGGCTTGTAAATTAAATGCTTCAAGATGGTCTAAGCTTAAAATATGAATCGCCTGTATAATGTAACTGGCACAAAATAATAATTGGTTCCATAGTTACATTATCCTCAAGGTATGCTTAATAAATGGGAAACTTGGAATATTAGCATTTTAGACTTCATAACAAAACGTATCTCTGCCACTCTATTTCATACAGTTTGTATGCTAATCCACATATCTCAGCAGAGCATTTCTTCAGGCCACTCTGTCTAAAATCATATTTTGACACACAGCCATGGCTTTGATATTACCAGTTAAATGGACACCTTAATAGTCATTACATTTGAATTTAGTTTAGGAATTAATTACTTCTATAGTATGTTATTGTCATATTTAAATTTTACTTGCTTTTGAGTCGCTCAGGTTATGTGCAACTACAACTACAGTATGTGATGTGCTGTCATGATAAAAAATGTTTAATAATGTAAATATACATATAGCAGAAACAGTTTTGATCCATAAGCCTATAACCATCTTGCTTGTTATTACAGGATGATATCCAGAAAGGAGGTTTGCAAAGGTAATTATTTCCCCCCCAAAATGAAATGTACCAGTGATCCTTTTAAGTTAGAGTGCTTGATATTATACAACTTGCGCTCATCCAATTCTAAGCCTGTGGCCGGTTTCACACTGTGTTTTGGCAGTAGCGGTGCGGTCCGGGAACCTTACCGCGGTAATATGGGGTAATCCCTGTCCGGCCACAGGCCATACAGGAAGTGACGCTCTCTAGCGCTCACTCCTGTGACTGAATCAATGACGTGCGTGGAAGTGTATTGCTAAAATATGCTTACGCATATGCACGACGCGTGAAACTTGCACTGGTCATTTTAAAAAACATGCGTTGCCATGGACTTACATGACTTCTGGCCTGCCGCACGTTGCCACAGAAGCTGCATGGTAACATAAGTATGCGCTCTCGTTACATTAGAGACTTCCTCCGCACTGCTTCGTGTGTACCATGATATGCCCCATAGACTTTTATTGCCCTAGGGTTAGGCTGCGGTAAAATGCCTCATCGCACCGTGTGAAAGGCCCCTAGAGTGTACCTGAGGTGACATGTGACATAATGATATAAAGATGTGTATGTATAGTGCAAAAGCTATAAATAACTATGCTGTGTTTCTTCTTTTCTTTTCCTGTCTGAAAGAGTTAGCCTTAAGGCATGCAAGTGACAATTTATGTCTTGACTGACCCTTGTTTGATTATAGCGTAATCCTCACATATAAGGAATTACAGCAATTAAACTTTTTTTCCTGCAGAGAACAACTTCTTAGAAAGGGGGATAGATAAAAAATAGGTCAATAGTTCATGAATTGTATCTCTGGGACACTTAGACAGTCATTGAGCAGAGATGATAAAACATTAAATCTACTTTGTAAATGTTTAAACATAAAATAAAACCATGGGACATTTTAAAAAAATCATTTTTTTTTTGAGTAGGCTGATAGATGCAATTGTTTTTGTTTTTTTTTCACCTCAGGTTCACTTTAACCGGTTTATCTATTTCTTAAGTCCTGCATGCATACCTTGTAGTCATGCATGTTAGCTGTCCTATATAGCATAGAAGATCCGGGGTAGAGCCACCCTACTGAATTATTACATAACCTTTATGTTTTATAGGGTCATGTCTGTTTCTTCCATGTCTGAATTTCATCGATTGATGGAGAGCTCCCCTTTTCTTCCGGACAAGAATGAAGAGCTTTCTGGTGACAAGGATGAGTTAACGCCGCCCTTGTCGCCTGATGATTTGAAGTATATTGAAGAGTTTAACAAGAATTGGGAATACAGCAATGTAGGCCAGGGTGATAAATTACTAAGTGGGGAGAGACAGGGAAATGGGAAAATTGAATCTGAAACAGTTTCTGAAACATTCCAATCATCTTCATGGTTCCTTACTACTACTGTTACTATGACAACAAACACTTTGACAAGCCCAAACCACTGCCAGAAGCAGCTTCCTCAAAGTCACGGTGCTGAAAGAATAGGGGTTAGAGTCTTGCACAGCCCACCAGTGGTTCGCAGGTTTGACAAATCTGCAAACAGCGAAGAAAACAAACAGCTAGACCCAGATTTACTTTTGTCTGCAACCAAGTCCAAGGTTAATATGTCTGAAACCGACAATTGTGGTTCAGAGGTGTTTGGGAGATGGCCTTGTGATCTTGATAAACACCACAAAGACTTTAATGACAGTGGCCTACACCCTATGGACCGTCCTGTTTGCACTACAGTCAGTTTCGCATCTTCTTTGCACAATATAGAGTTGTCAAGAAACATGAGTGATGACATGAAAGAAGTAGCTAATTCTGTCAGAAATGCAATTCGATCAAATTCAGTAGAATCTCAGTTTAGAGACATTGCATGTCAGACCAATGGTTTAAATAGCAAAGGAACACAAACAACTCAAACCATTAGTGTTGGTCTTCAAACTGATGCATTACGAAGCATTACCAGCAGTCCACATAAGTGTCTGACACCAAGAGGAGGTTTAACTCCTATATCATCACCTTCACGCAGTCTGAGGAATAGGCAAGTATCTCCAGCTATTGAAAAGGTTCAGGCAAAGTTTGAGCGAAGTTGTTGCTCTCCAAAATATGGCTCTCCCAAACTGCAGAAGAAAGCACTTCTGAAAGTAGATCAGCAAGCTAGTCGTTCCGCATCAGGGACTCCCCAAAAAGGGTTTAATGAATCTGCATGGGCCAGGTCAACTACAACCAGAGAAAGCCCTGTTCATACCACTATTAATGATGGTCTTTCAAGTTTGTTCAATATAATTGACCACACCCCTGTAAATTGTGACCATTTGCAAAAAATACCAAGGCCTATTAGCAGATCTAGATCAGCAGAAGCCAAACAAGACTTTGTAACCATGCCTGAATTGTACATAGATGTCAGGGGGAGATCTCCAAGTCCTGTCCATATTATTGTAGATCTTCAAAGGGATCAATATGGTGATGCCACCTCTAAACAAGACCTTTCTACTCCACCTGGTTACTCACTACCAGAGAATGCTGCCAGAATATTAAACAAGAAAATCTTAGAAGATCAAAAACTAATACCAAGCAGTCCAACTAGAGCTTACAGAGACCACACAGCTGCAGAAATATTAAAAATTGAACAAGGAAATATTGAGGTAAGGTCCTTCTTCAGTTTTTTTTTTTATATTTGTCAAACATGTTTAAAGCAAGTAGAAAACCTTCAAATGTGCTGTTGTGAATTGTGAATTTTATGTAATTATTATCCAATTTGTATATTTTGAAATAATAGTTTATTACATTTCTTTAAGTAGGCCCTCATACTCTCTCGCAGAACTCAAATAAGGGTTATACTCATGCATCAAACATGGGATAAAATACAGTACAGCACTTATGATATCTGGGGCCATATGCAATTCACTTTTTCACCTGAGTTTTCTCCTAGGAGATAATTTTTCATTTTCAATTTAAAATCACTTTCTAGCACTTTTCAACTAAAAATGTACCCAAAAGAAGTTGAAAAAGTACTATCAAAATTATTTTGAGCATTTTCTTGCTTTATGGTGGCTTAAAAGGCATTTTATTGACAAGT
Organism: Hyperolius riggenbachi; assembly: GCF_040937935.1. Taxonomy (NCBI): domain Eukaryota; kingdom Metazoa; phylum Chordata; class Amphibia; order Anura; family Hyperoliidae; genus Hyperolius; species Hyperolius riggenbachi. Next base: position 308,911,176 of record NC_090650.1, on the reverse strand, counting down.
TTAAAAATGTCAACTTGGAGAAAACTAAGGAGGAAAAGTGAATTGCATATGGCCCCTGCTCTCAAAAAGGTATGTCTGATTTTGAGAGCAGACCACACATTAAAGGGTAACTATGCTATTAACACATTTCATATATATATATATATATATATATATATATATATATATATATATATATATATATATATATATAATCTACTTAACAAACAGGACCAAGTATTTTTTGAGAGCGATATATATATATATATATATATATATATATATATATATATATATATATATATATATATATTTATATACACATAACGAACAGGACCAAGTATTTTTTGAGATTCTTAATTCCACATGCTATTCCTCTAACCCAATATGTTGAACTAATCCATTGTTTGGTGGGCATGCCAAACTTTTTTCAGTCTGTTGTTTATTGCTGGGCCACCATTACTCGACACCCTAAATTTCTCTGTGACTCATTTGCTGGGACACAGAAGCAGGTTCCTCCAACTGAAGAATCCACATTGTTCATGTTTAGTAGTACGGACATTTTGTATGCTAACTTTGCATAGTAACTTCCAATATAATAGCATACTAACTTCCTATATGTTACTGATCAGGAAGACTTTTCTTTGTGAGCAACATGCAATGCTCTTATTCTGTGTTAACATTTGTAACATCTGTAGCAAAAACGTTTGCAAATAAGGTCAGAGAGAGCAGTTTTTTGCTTCATTTTGCTGGATTTGGCAACATTTCTGTTAATGTGAGCTTAACTTACATGAGTTGAAAATTTAAGATATTTACATTGTGTGCAGTTGTTTTACCAAATAAAGATTGTCAGATATGTAGCATGTTATTATGAAAAAATAGTATGCACTGTACAAATAGAAAAAAAAATAGATGAATGTGACTTGATAAGTAGTTTTTGGCATGCTTTCATTTTTTAGTGGATGTCATAATATGCATTAAAAAAAAGTACAGCAATACCACAGCAAACAATGCAGCTATTAAGAAATTGCACAACCAATCTTAGTTGTTTGACAGCAAGCCTAAGGCCAGAAATCCACTAGGAGCGATTTTCTGAGTGCTTTGCGGTTTGAAAACTCTTGCTAATGTTATGCTATGGGTGTGATCCACTTGAGCGATGTGATTTTATAAAAATCCTCCATAGCATTGCATTAACAAGAGCATTTTCAAATAACTAGTGCTTAGAAATCGCTCCTAGTGGGTTTCTGGCCTAACTTGGTATTTTCAGATGTCCCTGTTCAAGAATATGTTAGCATTGTATTAGTGGCTTCTAGCATTAATTTGTAGTTCAGATTTATCACAGATAAGCTGTAGACAACAAGAGGACCAGTATTCCTTGAGGGAAGAGTATGTGGTCTTATTTTTGTAAATATATTCTCTGTTATAGACAAATAATGTGCAGTAGGCTGCACCTCTTCTGCCTGGAGGGTGTGGAAGTCATCTGAGATACAAGGCTTGTCATATTACAAGTTAATAGGTGTGTGTGTGTGCCAGTCACCACCCATCCAAGTGCATTGAACACCTTTTCCAACTTGCAGCATAGAGGGCCTGCATCACAAATGTATGTTCTTCAGACTTTAGCTATTGGACCATTCTCTTGGTGAAATAGGTCTTCTGCCAAGCTGGGTGGTGGATTGGAATTGGTGGCGCATACCAAGCACAGGTGTTACAGATGACAACAGTTATGTGAGAGGCTAAAGTATTAAAACACACCCACACAGCAAAAACCCTTTATACAAGCTAACTAGTGGTCCAACCCTGGTGTTATAGTACAATGGCATGACGTGCTGCTGCCTGATACTGCAGCTTTTAGGCAACCTGCTCTCTCCTTGTATCTTTACTGCTTTGCAACTTCCTCTTCAACATACCTCTGGCCCATGCCTCTAAGCACCTTTTCATCTCCTCCCTCCTCTTCCTTTTTCGGACTGTAATCAAGTTCATATTAAGCGCATATCTGTAACCGTAGTTTCTGCATGTCTTTGCTTCCCATTTTTGTGACCTGTGGAGAGCTGACTGCAGATTCTGACCCATCTTACTCCTCCTTTGCCTGGTCCTTGTCTTATTGAGAGGAAGGTACAGATTTGACATCACTGCATTCAGTGACTTTGTCCTCTCCTGTTTGTTGAGAACCCTCAGAATTCTAAAAACGATACTGGAGACTACACTTTTTTCACCAGCTTCAGAGGGTGTTTAGGTTTTGGAAAGGGATGAGGTAGAGGGAGGCTGTTCATCACTAACTATAAACTGCCTGTGGCTGGAAGGACAAGGAGATGGTTTGAAGTGACCCATGAAAGGTCAACCGCTCTACTACTTTACCACCTTGCCAAAGTACTGGCAGGTATGCATGGCCTATGTGAAGCATGTTACAACTTGTTGTCATGGGACTGATTGAGCATACTCTCATCCCCTACCACACACCCACTACTATCCTAGCTGCCCACTTCTTTAGGTATGCTTAAAAAGCATATCTTTATTTATAAGTTTTGAATGCCATAAAGGAGAATTAAAATGTCAGGTTTGCGTATTTAAAGGACCACTATCGCGAAAAAATGTAACATTTAAAATACATATAAACACATACAAAGTAAAATGAGCCATACATTACTTTTTTCCTATGTTGCTACCACTTACAGTAGGTATTAGAAAACTGACAGAACTGACAGGTTTTGGGCTAGTCAATCTCTTCATAGGGGATTCCCAGCATTGCCTTTATCCTATGTAATGAAACCCTAACTGTCCCTGCGTCATCCTCCTGTCCTGTGTGTTTTGGCTACTGTGCATGTGTAGCTGACAGGAGGAGGGCAGGGTGCGGGGGGAGGGTGACGGGCGAGTGCGCGTGCGCTGACATGCGGCGGTGAGAGAGACCTAGAGCCCTAGACAATCCCTGAAAAGGATTTATAGAAACATGCTGGACAGCCACCCTGATCGCTGCACATTTTTTTGGCAGTTAGACTGAGCAACTGCCATTTACTAAGTGCTTTTCACTAAGTGCTTTTGAAAATAATGAAAACTCTGAGAATCCCCCATGAGGAGATGGACTAGCCCAAAACCTGTCAGCAATGTCAGATTTCTGCTACTTACTGTAAGTGACAGCAACATAGGAGAAAAATAATTGATTGCTCATTTTACTTTGGAAGAAATGTACTTCTTATTTATATGTTTTTACATATATTTTAAATTTTAAGATTTTCGCGGCAGTGGTCCTTTAATTTTATCAACTGCAACACTAGCTTGTGACACATCAGGCACAAAAGAAAATAAAGAAGCTCTTTATAACCTGATGGGCTGTGTGACCACATACCAATGTATGCACACGAAGTTGTGCACTTGATTTGAAAACAAAAAATAATATTTTGTGAGAAGTCAGACACAAAAAAATACCACATCTATAACTGGATAGACCGTGTGAGTGATATATACCAAGAAGGATGGGTTTTATTAAAATAGCAACAATCTTTATTTGAAAAATATGAATGATGTAATATAATTACCTGTCTGGACACAATGCCATTATACAGCATGGGGAGAACAATCAGTGTGGTCACACTGGTACAGTAACACAAACTATAGCAAAATGGAAAAGTGCATACAGTATACAAATGCACAGCAGTCTTTCTATATATATTAAAAGTAGATATATTTGCATAAACACATGCATGCATGTAAAGCACACATCTAAAGAAAATGTTTTGGACTTCTGTCTGTACAGCTCAAAACGCAGAGTCCAGCAGATGTAAAAAATCTTGACCAATGGCCAAACAATAGATGATGATATAAATAGGTTATATATGGCACTGAGGTGAGAAATCACATACGCTACTGAATGGTAGTAGTGGAGTTATTCTTTATATACTGTATATGCCTTATCTTGAGAAAATCGTTGATGTACAGTAATCATAGGAAAAAGATCCCTGTCTCCACTAGTTTGATGTAATTATTATGCAATGAAAAATATTCTCATTGGTTGCTGTGGAATGCTGTGCTTGGCACAATTGTCTTTGCCTTAGTAAATTAAGTTAGCAGTTAAATCATTTTTTTTATCATCCTTTGAAAGCAACACTCTGGTAACATGAGCTGTGTCAACATCAGTCTTTTATAATGTACTGTATAATCAACCTCGAAAATACATGGCCACCTGTCAACAGAACTCCGACTTCATGTTTGCTGTATGTGTAACTTTGTTTGCCGTGTACTAACATTAATCAATACTTCTATCCTGATAACTCTTGCAGACAGACATTGTACAAAGTAGGAAATGTCCCTCTGCTGAAATCTACAAATACTGACTATTTGCTTTAATTCCTTTTTCAATCTATTTGCTTTCTTTCTGTCTATCCTGTCTAGAACCAAACTGTCTTACTAACTGCCCCATGGGGACTCTAACTATGCCTGCTACACAGCTGTAAGTCCTAGTTTATCACTTGTTTGCACTTTTTGTCTCACTGGAGAACTTTTGAATACTGTTTTGGATCATTGCCAGCGTAAATGGATGTGGACACAGATGTACAGCTATCTAACAAAATGATCTCTGCCATGGATCGGCCTCCGTGCTGCATACAGACATTACTTTATAAGTCACTACTTTAAATATAGTTACAAACTGAACAGCTGTTATTTATAGACATAGCTTACGAGGGAGGACTTTAGGTTAAATACTGACTTCCATGGTTAGTGTGGAGATAAATGTAGGTCAGCGTGAGTGTGCATTATATAGGCCAGCTAGCGTAACTATACCTATTTTTTTCAATAGATAATGTACTGGATTGATGGTACGTAATATTAAAGCAAGTCTCTTGTGGCCTAAATTGCTGTAACCTAGAGATTTTAGCAGCCAGCATACTTATTTTTCAGGTTCCTCATTATCCTTGATCTAAAGCTATGGTACACTTGTTTTAAGCATTTTAATTCCCATTTATTTTCCCATCATTCTCCCACTGTTTTTTTAGTCTCCTATTAAATTTTGTCTGGATATGTGGGATACTTCAAGGGTATGCTCATTCAAGGTTTTTTAGTCTTCCATTATCCTGTCTGAACAGTGCACAGGCAGTGAAGCATGGAGTGCTGATCTATAGGAATTGCTGGGTTTCTTCTGCCAGCTCCCATGTAGACTCTGCTCAGCACAGCGCATACATTCAAAATCTTGGTGGCAAAATTTAGGCGCAGAGTGAAGCCGTAGGCGGCTCACCCTGCACCTGCTGAAAGTCCGGTGTGAGGTTATTGCTATTCCCCATCCGAGTTTTAACAACTCAGAGGGACTTGTAATTTGGGCACCGGATATTGCTGGCAGCCTAATCGCCTTGTTTTTTTTCTACTTTGAACTCCAACGTCCAAATTAGTCACTGAGCACCGCTATAGCCGTAATTCACATTATGGCCTATGGTGGCATAGAAATGAGCTGTCTCAAGCACAGACCAGAGCTGTAGCTGAACAGATGCTGCACCCAATCTGAAGCGGATGCTAACCAAAAAAGATAGCTACTTATGAAGAGTGTGTTTTTCAGAGGCTTATGGTGAACTCCTCGAGACCGGCGCCGCTGCCTGGAACCATCTGGAAGTACACAGCAGCGCTTCTCTTTGTGAGTGAGCAGTACCATGCTGCACCCACTTGTGTACAGCCAGGCCTGCGCAGTACATAGAGTGGCTCCGCCTTACTGCACAGGTGCGGCCATACTCATGCAGGTGCATTATGGCCACATCCACAATAACCTATCTGACAAGCTCTTGTTGGATATTTTCCGGAGGTCCACATGTGACAACTGTGGGGGTGAGGAGGACACTGGAAGCCTCAGGAAGAGACAGAGACTTCCCTCTTTGTAGGTAAATCTATATTTTTTTTTTTATTTCATTCTACCTTTGTCTATACTTTAACATCTGAGCATTGAGTACAAACCGAAGGTTTCCATTTTAACCTAAAAAAACAGGTTCAAGCGTTTGTGTGGACTATAAACTAATAGAGCCTTTATTTTGACCCCTTCATTTCTATCTCCCATTATTGTGTGCTTTCAGAGTATCCGGTACTCATTAACCTGGGTAAGGAAGCTTATCTGAGCTCTCCAGTATCAGGGCAATAGTACCATAATGTACCACACCAGGCCATCAACATTCCACATCAACCAACCCATCATCACTGGGCACAATGCTTTGTGACAATGGAGGCTTTGCTGCCCTCCCCACCCACAATAAGGCACTTTCTCAGCTTAGGTAGTCCTACACACTGCATGGGTTTCTGCTTATTAATAGCCCGATGTCTGCATGTGTCAGAGGTAGTATATTTCTGGCAGGTATCCCCAAAACATTTTATAATTACTGTAAACAACAACAACAAAATCTAAAAAAAAAACATACATTTTTTCATAACAAAAATGCAGCTTTCTCTACAGAAGGTTAAGCCCATAAAGGTGCCCATTAATGATATTATTCATAATGTATTTAATATAAACAGAGAAGGGTCCAATTGATCATGAATGATCACATTATCGATTGTTTCTTTTTTTTTTTTTTTTAAATAACTCAACATTTTATATTGTTTCCTTTAAGAAGTGATCACTCTGCATGGTGGATTTTCACTACTCATACAGGAATATGGTGATTTGGAGGTGTTCTGTACATCAAAGTGTACAGCAGACATTCACCAAGGTAGCAAGCCGGGGCATTTGAACTTATAATAAGCAGTATAGGCAGTATTGTAATTTTAACAGAAGTAGAACTATACTTTACATTTTAGATACCAAAGTACAGGACAATTTTAGCTCATGTTATTTTTAGGAAAATGCCAGACCTGGTTCTCTGTGAACCCTTCAGCCAAGTAGGATTCATGTGCCTTGTCAGAACTCTGCCAACCAAAACCAAATCCTGATTCCCTTGCAGTTTTTAATGCACTTAGGCCTTCATTCCTGGCACTAATAAATAAATAATGCACTTTACAATTTAAATGATAACTGCACAAGCATTATGGCTCAGCTATTTCATGTCTGCAATGCAGCAGCTTTAAAATTGCTCATCGGATCAGGTCCCTGTTATCCAGACATGTCCAAGTTTCAGTGACTACATCCAGTGGCCGGAGCAGCCCTGTGTCCAGCCTGCTCCCCCTCACCAGCAGAGGTCACAATAGCCTTGGGGGGATTTACAGGCCATGCCACTGTAAGTAGAGATGCACTGTGTATCAATACGATCACGATATTTATTAAATTAAATGTCTATGAAACAGCCTACCTACCTACCTAAGATTCATGTTTGTCCACACCAATGTGATTCCTTTGTGCTGTATTCAATATTACTTAATAGAATGACATCATTGCTGAGGTATAGTTAATAAAAATAAGTATAGGGAAGAATTATATTGCTTTCCAACAAGCACCACAGGACACAGTTTTAAAGAGGAAACTGCAGTGAAAATAATGTAACTAAAAAAACTGCTTACTTTTTACAATAATTATTTATAAATGACTTAGTTAGTGTTTTCCCATTGTAAAATCTTTCTTCTCCCTGATTTACATGAGGGGGGCCCACACTTTTCGGCTCGCGAGCTACTTTTAAAACCGCTGCGTCCACGACATTTCCCCCCCACCCCCTTATACATAGGCAGTCACGGTATTCTTCCCCACATCCTCACTCCAAGCCTACTGAATACATACACTAGCCTTCTCCCCTTCACAGTATAATGAATCCCCCCTCTCTATCCCAGCAGTTAGGCAGTCTACAATCCTTCTCCCCTCTTCAGATATACAAACATAGCAAATAGCTTCAGAATCCTCCTGAAGCTATTTGCCCACATTACTTTAACTCACATGCAGCCTGGGGGGAGAAGACGCTGCACACGCAGGCAGCCTGGAGGGGAAGAGACGCACGGCTCACAAGTAGCTTGCAGGGGAGGAGACCTGTCTCCTCATTTGCTCCTCTACCCTCTAGCCATGCCTCCCCTTTAGCCACGCCTCTTCCCTCTTCTCCCTGATGTATAGAGCAGCGACCGCAATCTACTCATCATTGACCTATTGGGAACCCAGGATTTACATCTTTACTGCTGGCAGGTGATATCTGTGGAAGGTGCTTTTTTGGCAGTTGGAAACAGCTGTTATTTCCCACAATGCACCAAGGCTCCCACAGGGTGAGGTCAGTACCTAGGTGCTGACATCACACTGTGGGAGGGATGTCACCACAATATCAGCCATACAGAGCCCCCTGATGATCTGTTTGAGAAAAGGTCAAGATTTCTAGTGGAAAATGGGGGTATTAGCTACAGATTGAGATGAAGTTCAACCCTTGGTTACAGTTCCTCTTTAACTTAACCTTCATAGGAGGGTTATTTTGCTGCAAAAAAAAATGAGATGACAATAACTCGCTATCTGGAGAATTTAATTATGCAATTAGTTAACAGTTTAGTTAAAGAGAGCCCGAGGTGGCATTTTTAAATGTTAATAGGACACAGAAGCATGTTCTGTGCACAACCACATGTCTCTGTGTCCTTGTGCTGCCACTGTTAGCCCCCCCTTCCCAGGCTCTGCTGTCCCTCCAGCAAAATACTGCTTGTAAATACTTGCTGGGTCGTGGACTAGCTTCCAATTGAAGGAAGCTAGCGGAGGCGGTGAGCGGCGGGGGAGCCTGTAATGGAGTGACAAGCCCAGGTAAATAGGCTAGCAACAAGCAGATTGTTGCTAGCCTGGCGGTATTTTGTTGGGGGGACAATAGAGCCTGGAGGGGGCTGACGGTGGAAGCACAAGGACACAGCGGCATATGATTGTGCACAGAACATGCCTCTGTGTCCTATTAACATTTAAAAATGCCGCCTCGGGTTCCCTTTTAGTTAAAGCAGATTTTTTTTTTTTTAATAGTATAGTTCTAATTCTAAATTGGGCTTTCCTGGAATGCCACAGTTGTATTTTGATTTTAAAAGTTGAAAATATGAATTGTCTCAAGCACATGACAACATTGTTTTAAAGTTTATGCAGCTCTCATCCAGACAAATCTTATTTAAAGTGATAGATCACTCAATGATTGTAAATCGAAGCTATTGTCACTGTTATATTATCATTATGTATTTTTTTTTTTCAAAAAAGCAACAAAACCTAATAAATACATAAAAAAAAGTGATAGTCCACATGTGTTGATTAAAAGCAATCCCCTAACTACAGAGCTATACAGTGGTGTGAAAAACTATTTGCCCCCTTCCTGATTTTTTTATTCTTTTGCATGTTTGTCACACTTAAATGTTTCTGCTCATCAAAAACCGTTAACCATTAGTTAAAGATAACATAATTGAACACAAAATGCAGTTTTAAATGATGGTTTTTATTATTTAGTGAGAAAAAAACCTCAAAACCTACATGGCCCTGTGTGAAAAAGAAATTGCCCCTGAACCTAATAACTGGTTGGGCCACCCTTAGCAGCAATCCCCTAACTACAGAGCTATACAGTGGTGTGAAAAACTATTTGCCCCCTTCCTGATTTCTTATTCTTTTGCATGTTTGTCACACTTAAATGTTTCTGCTCATCAAAAACCGTTAACCATTAGTTAAAGATAACATAATTGAACACAAAATGCAGTTTTAAATGATGGTTTTTATTATTTAGTGAGAAAAAAACCTCAAAACCTACATGGCCCTGTGTGAAAAAGAAATTGCCCCTGAACCTAATAACTGGTTGGGCCACCCTTAGCAGCAATAACTGCAATCAAGCATTTGCGATAACTTGCAACAAGTCTTTTACAGCGCTCTGGAGGAATTTTGGCCCACTCATCTTTGCAGAATTGTTGTAATTCAGCTTTATTTGAGGGTTTTCTAGCATGAACTGGCTTTTTAAGGTCATGCCACAACATCTCAATAGGATTCAGGTCAGGGCTTTGACTAGGCCACTCCAAAGTCTTCATTTTGTTTTTCTTCAGCCATTCAGATGTGGATTTGCTGGTGTCTTTTGGGTCATTGTCCTGCTGCAGCACCCAAGATCGCTTAAGCTTGAGTTGACGAACAGATGGCCGGACATTCTCCTTCAGGATTTTTTGGTAGACAGTAGAATTCATGGTTCCATCTATCACAGCAAGCCTTCCAGGTCCTGAAGCAGCAAAACAACCCCAGACCATCACACTACCACCACCATATTTTACTGTTGGTATGATGTTCTTTTGCTTAAATGCTGTGTTACTTCTACAACAGATTTAACAGGACACGCACCTTCCAAAAAGTTCAACTTTTGTCTCGGCGGTCCACAAGGTATTTTCCCACAAGTCTTGGCAATCATTGAGATTTTTTTTTAGCAAAATTGAGACGAGCCTTAATGTTCTTTTTGCTTAAAAGTGGTTTGCGCCTTGGATATCTGCCATGCAGGCCGTTTTTGCCCAGTCTCTATCTTATGGTAGAGTTGTGAACACTGACCTTAATTGAGACATGTGAGGCCTGCAGTTCTTTAGATGTTGTCCTGGGGTCTTTTGTGACCTCTTGGATGAGTTTTCTCTGCGCTCTTGGGGTAATTTTGGTCGGCCAGCCACTCCTGGGAAGGTTCATCACTGTTCCATGTTTTTGCCATTTGTGGATAATGGCTCTCACTGTGGTTCGCTGGAGTCCCAAAGCTTTAGAAATGGCTTTATAACCTTCACCAGACTGATAGATCTCATTTACAGTACTTTTGTTCTCATTTGTTCCTGAATTTCTTTGGATCTTGGCTTGATGTCTAGCTTTTGAGGTGCTTTTGGTCTACTTCTCTGTGTCAGATAGCTCCTATTTAAGTGATTTCTTGATTGAAACAGGTGTGGCAGTAATCAGGCCTGGGGGTGACTACAGAAATTGAACTCAGGTGTGATAAACCACAGTTAAGTTATTTTTTAACAAGGAGGGCAATCACTTTTTCACACAGGGCCATGTAGGTTTTGAGTTTTTTTCCTCACTAAATAATAAAAACCATCATTTAAAACTGCATTTTGTGTTCAATTATGTTATCTTTGACTAATAGTTAACGTTTTTTGATGAGCAGAAACATTTAAGTGTGACAAACATGCAAAAGAATAAGAAATCAGGAAGGGGGCAAATAGTTTTTCACACCACTGTATATCACAAGGGATTTTGTAAACATTATAGTATATCAGAGGCTTGAAAAAGGGTGATTTTTGAATGTTCACAGAATGTCTACAGGAACCAGATAAATGCACGGCAAGACCATAAGCCAAATAAGTGTAGTTTGCTAGTATACCCAGATGCAAATAAGTGAAGTGTACTCACAATGGTTGGTTGCTGGACCTACAACTACCATAAAGGCAAGCCCAGGTAGCTAGAATCAGGAACTGGCTGGTCGCACTCCTGTTAATTGTTTTAATCTATGTATGGGTGCCTCCACTCAACATTTATTATTTCAGTGGCAGCTACCTGTGTAGATCAGTCTTCTTGCCAGCATAGTGAGTATTGGGTGTGTCAGTTTTCCAATTAGTGCTGGTGATAATACTCTAAAGTGGCAGTGTTTCCTGCTCTGTGTAGCTAATTACATATGTAGGAAAACAGGAGTTCCTTGGGTGTTACTGAAAGGTCAATACACTACTGATACATATGATAGAAATGTGTTTAACAAAATTGAAATTTCACTTTAATCATACAGTGAAGGTTGTTGCTTTGTGCCGTTGAATGGGAATCTTTGCAACCATGGTTGTTTTTTTTTCAGCACAGACATTACAGGCCAAGGTCTAGAGTGCCATTTGGTCTCAGGGGCATGGTTCACTCTCTCATGGATAGTAGCAGCTCCCTGTATTCTTTCAGGCTTCAAAAAGACACCCCCACCAATCCATCAGATCAGTGCCATGCATTCACAGTGTGCAGCACCAAGTGTATGCTGGGTTCCCCCACAGACACAGGCCCACCTGTACAAGGCCAGCCAGTCTACTCAGGTTATTGGCAGTGTGTAGGTCAGCAGTGCTAGTTGGGAAGAGCAGCCATTGAGGTATTGTTGCTACTCTTCAACAGTGTGGCTGGGGATAACTAAGTAAAAAGCTTTGAACAGCAGCAAGGAAGGCACTGCTACCATCAGGCCAACTTCTGTTGTGGTCTGCTGTCCTTGCCTTTACAGTTCTTGTACTACTAGGCACCCAGTGCTGCTTAGCACCCACTACATCTTTAAACCCTATAATACTTAACTGCAACTTGGCACCCTATGCTGCTTAACACCCACTACAACTTGGCACCTTATGCTACTTTGCACCCTGTGCTGCTAAGCATGCAGTGCAACTTGACCTCTGTTGCAACTTGATATCCACTGCTACTTGGATCTTAATGGTCCTTATATACATCTGATGCTTGCCAACTTCTACTTGTCATGTTATATTGCTTGGCACCGTCTACCTGTCACCTACTGCCTGCTTACTGATCACTACTAGCCTGCCGCTAGGATCTACTAATCACTACCTGCCTGCCACAAAAAACTAATTATCACTACCCACCGTACTTGCCACTAGTATCTACCCATTACTACCAGCTTGCCACTATTATGTACCGATCACTACCCAGCTGCTACTGGAATCTTCTGATCATTACCTGCCTGCTACTAGAAACTACCTACTGCTATCTGCTTGTCACTGACATTCCTTGCCTGTAATTTATAATTTATTTTTCATAGGTAATATCTATTTGTCATCTATATGTGCCTTATGTTAGTATTTTGTGCATGCCATTGATGTTTGCCTATCTTTGGTAATATCTGCATGTCATTGATATGTGCCTATTGCTAAAATATCTGCATGTTATGGATATGTGCCTATTGTTGGTAATATATGCGTAAAAATAACTGCCCATAATTGGCAATATTTGCATGTCATTTGTATCTGCCTGTTACTGTTAATATCTTTGTCATTGAAATTTGCTCATCATGCTTGCTTAGTAATTTGCTATGTATTTCATTGTTTTTTTAATTTACATTTTACAAGTGTACATCTTGTTGTATGACACTGTGGAAAGGGGATCGATGATGCTTTCATGTGGCCCAGTAATGTGTTGAGTATGGCCAGTATGTGGCCAACCCCTCAATATTTTGTGGTCACACCCACTTTTCACTGCGGCAGTGCTCTAAATATTCTGGGGTCCAATTAACACTTATTTTATTGTTTAGAAATTCAATTTAGAAATTCAATTCTTATAGTTAAACAATGTGTGTGTGTAGTGAGAGGGTGGATACCCTGGTTGCATTGTTTAGGGTACCAAATGGGTCAGAAACTGCCCTATATGCAGCAATTTATGTGTTCCCAGATGCGCAATATTATTTACCTATGGGTTCTTTCTCATTATGGAGACAGGTTTCTTTTACAGTATTTCCAAGATGTAGACAAACAATGCTAGAATGTAGAGAATTCATAGCATGTGCTAGTCAATTGATGTAAGCTTACATTTGGCTTTTCAGTAGCTAACAGTAAACAGTAACAATTTGCCTGAATACATAGCTGATCATGTTTTCTACACACCTAAGCAGACACACCTTTTTTTTTTTTTTTTTAAGAATTTAAGTGAACATACGACATTCTGTGAAACAAGATACCAACAACATTCCTAATTAGTCCCTACTTAAGGCAATTTTGGTGCACCTGGTGGTAAAACTGCATATTGCACATCACTTCCACCCTTACCACACTTGCATATTTAAAGTGAATCCGAGATAAACTTTTACTCATTGCATAATTGTGTTCCTTACATATAATTTATAAGGCATTCCTCAAGCCAAATACTTTTTTTGTTTTGTTTTAATACTCTTATTCCTTATAAACTAAACCAGCCTCACCCACAGCTTTTCCAGAGAGCCTTGGCACTGTAGCAAGGGCTTACGGGAGCTCAGTCTGGGCAGGAGGAGGAGGTTACGAGGAAGAGGGGAGGAGGAGAGGGGACTGAATTTGTCACAGGCTGAGGGCTGGAGATGCTTTCAGCTTGCCTTTTGTGTAATGTGGCAAACAAAACATGGCTGCCGTCATTGTATCACAGGAATAAATAATCGTAAACTGTTAAAGCTGTTTTCAGCTAGATTTGCTGTCTAAACTTTAGATAAGATATATAGACAAGTTACTTGTTGTAGTTAGTTTTTCATCTCAGATCCGCTTTAAAAATGAGAGGCTGTGTTCCTGAAATTGGTTGAAAATATGACCTTAAACCTGATAGTAGGCCCACTTCCACCCCATGTGAACATGACCCGGCCTCTGTATTGGTGTAGACACTAGTATAGGATGAAGTTGGGGTGAATTGGATTGAGGCTGGACTTTAGAGACCAGGGATTCCATGTGGCTATTTGGGGAACCTCACAATGTAGGTTAGGTGATAAAGCTAAGCAGTATGTAACTTTACCATCAGTATGTGTTGGTGCAATTCCCTTCAGGATCTTCAGGATTTTATTTTTAACTGGAACCCATCCTGTTGAAATAATTTATGATAATAACAAAGAAAACTCAAACATGATGTACTGCCATCTCAATAAAACACTGTGGTTTGTGAAGGTATGGGGACAGGGAGCAACCGCAAACCAATTGGAAGTAACTTTTCACTAGCCACCTACCACCAATCCTAGATCACGTACTGTATACAAACATTAGCTCACCAGCCACAACACCATAAAGATTTCTTAGTTTTTACTCCAGTGGTTTAAAAATGATCTAAGAACAGCTGGACTCAAGTCTGCTTCACATCTTCACAGAGGATAAAAAGGTTTACATCAGAGTCATGTTGTGAGCAATGTCTATTGCCCTGTTTAAGCTATACTTAGAAACACAAGTAAGCAAGAAAGTGAGTTAGTAGGTTTCTTATATTGGAATCCTGGACAGGAAGAAAGGTGTGTGCTGGAAAATATGGCTCTCTATATGTTACCTGAAGTTAATCCTCCTTTCCTCTGATAAGCTGGAGCTTTCCACCTATTCTTCTGTGAATGTTATGAAGTCTGCTATGTAAATCAGTTATATGGTATTAATATAATGAAACTTTGGAAGATTCACAGTACTATAATTCTGCCCCCTGACAGGGGGTCCGGGAGGAGAGGATTGGGGCACACTGGTGTAGATGACTTATAGCATACTGTATATGCAGCACACGTGTTTCCTCTCAATGGTCTTGTTGTATTGTTATACTGAGCCCTGAGGACACACATAGGATCAGACCTGTCACGTGTATATTTTAAAAGCATGCAGTTAACTGATGTATAACCATTTCACCCACTATCTTTCATTCAGCATTGTCTTATGTCCAGTCCCTCTTGTCTGTGCCTAGCCATCACTGGTAACATATCATTTTCAGTAACTGGTTTGAAATCACATCTTCCAGCTAAACTACTCTTCAAGCTGTTTCAGGCCCTGCCGTCTAACTCTCCTGCATTCTCCAAAACTAACATCATAATAATGTTTCTCTCCTTCCTTTAGTCACAAAGTGCATTCTTGTGTGTTCACTGTGTGCTCCTTGATGTCACCACTTGTAACAGTGATGTGTTGGACTTGTGTCACCCACTGAGTTATATATCAAGCTATTCCATGGTTTTTACCCTCAACATTAAAATTGGTTTGTTCAAATTTGTTCTTTTCTACTACAATTTTATTAACACCCACAGTAGACCTGCACTGAGGAAGCTCACATATTCCTACTGCTTTGGACTATATTCAGAGCACCTAAAATGGGTGCAGCCAACTACATACCATGTTCTGCTACCAATATTCATGGAACTCTCCGATTGGAGTAGTCCTCCTGCTAGATATAGAGTGCTGCTTGGTAGCTTTCCTAGCCTCAAGGTAACAAGCTTAATAAAACATAATTGCATTTCATCGGTTCTGGAGGTATGTTTAGCTTCCAGGGGCAACAAAGGAATAATTTGCATATTCAGCAATGATGCACTGTGGGAGACTTCATATGCTCACTCTACTGGAATAATCACAAATACCTTCCATTTTATGAAGGCAAATTCTGTTTTGAGAGCTCAACAACTTGATCTACTGGCCAGCTGTGTTTCTCTATTGTGTCCGCCCCTTGTGTATCCATAACCTTACAAATCAACCACTTAAATAGGATTTCTCACTTCTTGATAGAATTAAGTGGTTCTGCTAAGTGCAGTTTTGTCTTATATCTCCTCTTGACTCTAACAGTGATAACCTTTCCATCGTAGATCCACGTTTTCTTTCCACCCTTATTGGAGCCTTACTTCCTCCATTAAATAAAAGAACCAATGCAGGTAAATCTGTAAATCTAGTCTGGATTTATTCAGATTGTTTGTTATTAGGTGTCAGATGTTATCAACCTTCTGGTATCATTAACAGACCATAGAAAGGATTGAGGAAAGTTTAAAGCCAAATTCCAGGAAGTTTCCTTTTTAGTTTTGGATAGTGTGGTTAGGTATACATTTTTTTTATTTCCTGTGTTCCTATCTTTGACATATTCCATCACTTTCTATGTAGACAGAAAGTGTGAAAATCTTGCCAAGAGTGAAAGGGACAGTAACATATAAAACATTTTCAGTAAAGGGGGGAAGAGTTATAATCACCAACTAGTATTTTTATTGTTTTCTGTTCTTTCCTGTCTCTGGGACAACACTAGTTTTCTTACTAAAGCCTAAATGTTTCAGTGGGGAACCCAGAGACCAGAAGTGGTAGAAAGTTACCCCAATGGGGACATAAATAGCAATAAAACTCTTCCCCCCTTTTTTCAGTAAAGGGGGGAAGAGTTATAATCACCAACTAGTATTTTTATTGTTTTCTGTTCTTTCCTGTCTCTGGGACAACACTAGTTTTCTTACTAAAGCCTAAATGTTTCAGTGGGGAACCCAGAGACCAGAAGTGGTAGAAAGTTACCCCAATGGGGACATAAATAGCAATAAAAGAAAACCCTAAAAGTTTCTAACCTCTCATCATACTATTTAAGACAACAATGAAACATGTTCCTGGAATTTGGCAGTGCCATTCAAAAGATCCAAAGCTGTAATAGATTGATTATAGAGGTACATACACACGTCAGATTTTTCTAAACGACCAGTCGTTTGGACATCTGAACGACTGGTCATTTGGACGTCAAATCGGGCATGTGTACCAACGGTCATTCAGCTGATAAGTCTGGATTTGACCGATCCGCCAAAACCATCGTTATCAACTGAATGACCGTTTAGAAAAATCCGACATGTGTACGCACCTTAAGGAAGATCTGGCTATGGGTGTGTGCACAAAACTGAAGTTATACAACCACTAAAACCTCTCAACAACTTTTTATGGTCTGGTGTGACATAGCATAAACTTTTTTTTTCCTGAAACCAGCCACAGCTTGCATGGTCTCTAGTGATTAGTGATGATCATGTCTAAGGTGCGTACACAAAGCGGATTTTTCCAAACAACCAGTCATTTGGACATCAAATCGGGCGTGTGTACAAACGGTCATTTAGCTGATAACTCATGGAGAAGCATGTGATTTGTCTGATCAGCTGATAGATTTGTAAAGCTCTGATTTGCTGTGATCACATCCTGCTTTAGCACAGGAGCAAGATTAGCAGCTCAGACAGAAACTTATACTACATATCTATCACCTGACTAAACTGATCACATGCTTCTCCATGCGTTCTCCCAAGACATGACCATCACTACTTTTGACATAAGTAAATCAGGCCCACAGCATAATCTACCTTTCAGGTTTTCCAAAGCAAGTGTATAGACTTGGAGATCCACACACAGATCTCTCTTCTCAATAGTTCATAAGAGATATAAGAAACAGATGAATTGAAATGATCTTGTCTTCACACAAATATGAAAGCTTCCACTGGTGGGCTTCAAGATATTTCCAGCTTCCTGGTTTTTAACATTCATCCCACAGCTTTTCCTCTAACTGAGTCGCAGGCCTGGAACAAGCATGGAGTCAGTGATGTGAGAAGTTCTTCATGCTTGTTGTGAGTCACTGGCATGGGAGCCACAGGATGACAGCCAAGGAAGAAGCACTTCAACACCCATATTTCTATCATGATGACTTTATATATTTGTCCAAACCTACCATAAACCTAAATATCAGTTCTGAGTAAACTAAAACCTTGATGTATAATTCCAATAGGATCTAATGCTATAAGGATTTACCATTATAAGCTTGATACATAATTCTCTGCGGGATCCTAAGTAGGTATTGCTAATTGCATATCATTGTCTTGTGATCTGTGTCTTCACCTTGGCTTAGTTGCCTCCAGGTTTGTTTCTGGTTCATCAGTGAAATGTTCTGGTATTTGTTACCGCATGGCCTTTAACGAGCCAGAATTACTACTAATCTGTCCTTATAATAAAGCTTTATATACAGTAATAGTAACATCTTGATTTAAATAGTTCAGCATTCTGTAGCTCTGAAGGCTACTCTGTGATTGTCCTCTGTTTCTGTAAAGATCTTTTTTTTTACTGCATCCAGTGCACTGTGGCTTAACATGGGGCAGCGGATATGCAGTGGATATGCACAACCAATCCATGCCTTTGCTCCTTTCATGCATGGCCATTGTGGTTCCATGCACTGTGCTTAATAGTGCAGCACACGGCTTTCTGGTGAGCAGATTTGTTGTCATTCATCAAATAAAGGGCAAGCCTTTCCAGCATGCAACATAGTCATTTTTGTGTGTGGCTAATAGCAAGCCTTAGTGCAACATTCAGTATATACGTGAACTAGCCCACATTGATTACATGTAGATAGCACTTACATAGTCTAGCTGAAACTGAAAAGCGTAAGGCTGGAGTTGGACTTTGATTTGAAAGTGTATGTAGATGTCACTAGCTGCCTGCAGAGCATTAATCTGAGAATTATACATTTTCTTTCTACAATAGGTTAACTTGAAATAGACTGGCACGTATGTAATTTGCTACTTATATCTAGAGGGCAGTGACTCTGCAGATGTAGTAACATTTAATAGCTCAGTGTTACACGAGTCTTCCTGGGGGTGTTCTGTGATGAATTATACAGCCTTCAATGAGCGTGAAATAGGCTTGGAGATGAGGAAGGAACATCTTTGTACAGTTGAATCTCAGTTATCTGGAGCTCAGTTAGCTGTCCCTTTCAAGCAGCATGTGAATCATTCAAAGTTGGACCAGCACCATATGAAGGGAAATTAAAAGATACCCAAAGTGACATGTGACAGGATGAGATAGACATGGGTATGTACAGTGCCTAGGACAAATAACTATGCTGTATACCTTTTTTTCTTTCTCTGCCTGAAAGAGTTAAATTTCAGGTATGTAAGTGGCTGACTCAGTCCTGACTCAGGCAGGAAGTGGCTACTGTGTGACTCTCACTGATAAGAAATTTCAACACAAAAAAACACTTTCCTAGCTGAAAAATAGCCTCTGAGAGCAAGAAAGAAGTAAAAAAGGGAATTTATTATCAGTGAGGGTCACACTGTAGTCACTTCCTGTCTGAGTCAGGACTAATTCGGCCACTTACATACCTGATATTTAACTATTTCAGGCAGAGAAAGAAAAAAAGGAACAAAGCATAGTTATTTGTGTGCTAGGCACTGTACATACCCATGTCTATCTCATCCTGTCACATGTCACTTCGGGTATCCTTTAAAGATAATAAATATCACAGGTACAGAGTGTGCTAAGGGCCTAAATGACAATGTATCCAGAACAAAAGAAAGAGTCCCCTAATGCTAGGTACACACCATACAATTTTCCTGCAGATTTACCTGCCAGATCGATTATTTCCAACATGTCCGATCTGAATTTAGATAATTTTTTTTATTTTCCGATTGTTTTTTTTTCCGATCATGTTTAATCGATTTTCTTTCAGTTTTATGAACATTGATAAAAAAAAATAAAAAATCAGAAAATCAAAAAATCAATCAAAATTCAGATCGGACATGTTGGAAATAATTGATCTGGCAGGTACATCTGCCAGAAAATTGTATTGTGTGTACCTAGGTTAAGGCAGCACCACACAGACCAATTTTATAATTGCAAATCGCATAATCTTTATTGCAATCAAACTGTAATCAATAAGTTAAAATAAATTAAAAATCACTAAAAAGTGATAATGCTGGTGCCCTTAAATAATCATCCAATAGTTAGATAAATAGTCAATAATAACAATAAAAGTTCCCCTCTCCTATAGCAATAAAGGCCCATATGTAACCCACTTTTTCTCCTGACTTTTCTTCTAGGTGATACTTTTTCATCTTCACTTTAAAATTATTTTTCAGCACTTTGCAATTGAAAAAGTATCAAAAAGTAGGTGAAAAAGTACTATCAAAATTATTCTGAGTATTTGTTTGCTTGTAGTTGGCTTAAAAGGCATTTTATTGACAAGGTTGAAAATATCACCTAGCAGAAAACTCGGGCGAAAAAGTTAATATTGGCCTGGCCTATGGGCCAGAGAGTCTTACAGTCAGATAGCATTACAGCCAAGAAGCTAATATTTTCAAGAATAAGTCACCAGTAATGGTCACCATCTTCCTTTCATAAGCTGGTTCATGTTGTCTTAAAATTGTTAGTTCCCATTGGCAGTGGCATAACTTAGGAGCTTAGGGCCCCAGTGTGGATTTTACATGCAGCCTCAACCACTGTATTGGGTTACTTTTTTCTGGCTGATTTATATACAAGGCTATGGGGCAACAATATACCAGATGTGTCTTCTGATTTATTCAGTCGTATTAATTCAATCTTTGCTCTCTTCTGTTGTGAAGGAACTGCCTTGTTCAGCACTAGCTCCACCCTTAGAATCCAGTTTCTCGAGACCAGAGAGACCAGCTAACCGACGCCTGCCTTCCAGATGGGCTTCACATTCCCCGACTGCCTCCCGGGCTCCCTCTAGTGGTGATCTGCACGAGGAACCAGGGATAATGGAAACACAAGCAGGAGGAAGGGAAGACTGATGACAACATGCATGAATTACCAGTCATACAATCCAGTCTGTGTAATTCCATTTCACAGTCCGGTCTCTGCCAGTGGAGACAGGAGACCTCTACCACCTAAGGAATGATATGTGCAATTGCTAAATGTTCAGTCTGTGAAATATTTTGTTGTTTTTCTACAATGGAACATCTAATTGTCTATGTGAGATGATTATGTCTATTCCCACATTTCTAACTTTCTCTAGAAAGTAAATATACATGTAAAAGCAAAACCACCAAGTACGAAAAGGAATGCTCTCTCAGTGCTGACTGCCTTTTTATTCCTTTGCACTGCTTCCTCTTCATTTTAGCTTTTATCATTTTTTTTATTTTGTATTACTTGTATGTTGTTTCAGTCTTTTGGTATTATTTTTACATTTTTACTACATGCGTTAGATTGTGAAAGTGCTTCATATTATCTGAAGCTATATTGAAAAATGCAAAGCCTCTCGGTTCACTGAACTGATAATGTATTCTATGAAAATACTGGCAAAATATGTCTTATCAAGATGACTGTATGCAAAGCGGTATCACTTGGGTGATGATACGGGCACTTTAGTGCATGTACATAATATCTTTCCTGTACTGTAGCCAACCACCCTTCATACGAATGAATCAGAGTTTTACTGTAACATTGTTGTGAATTTCTGTACTGTAATTTTATTGTTAGTTTTTCTTTCTCTTGCACTGATGACACAGGAAATGAATTTTTAAAATACTGTCGGCCAGCTGGGCACATATGAATCTCTGTGAAGTTTCATGGAATAGCTAAGATGTAATGAAATGTAAATGGATAGTGTTCAGAGATATGTACCAGACTGTGCTATGACAATAAAATATTTAACATTTACAGACATCTGATTCTTGTCTTGTTAGTTTCTGCAGGAGAGATACTCAGCCTGCTAAATTATACCCAAAAATAGATTAAAGCTAAAGAGTAGACAATGAAAAGCATAGTCTTGCCCATCAAAAACCGCCCAGTTTGTCCTGAACTTGCACACACTTTTCTCCTCTTTAGTTTAACAACATAGCCTGGGTATTGAAGGGCAGCAATATATTGGTAAATCATCATTCTGCTTTATCCTCCTGTGGTCAAGACTTCCATTCTTACCTAATTCAGTAGAGTGTGGTTAACTCATACCACTTTCACACTAATAGGAAAAAATAACATTTACATAATGCAATAGTTTGTTTTAAGGTTCCTGACTGCACCCCAAAAACGCTGTCACTCATTTACAGATTTGTGCAGCTTTAAACACGTGAGAAAAAAGAGAGAAAAAAAAACAAATTTAGAGAGATACTTAATCTATACTTCTATGGCAATAATTTCATCTCAAAGTGCTTGGTTAACCTTGGATTATAGAAACTGGATTGGATTTCTCGCTGAAGTTTCCCAATGCTGCACAAGCCCAACCGGCTAAGATGCTGAGATCCTACGATCCACATTCATAAAGGATAGGTCTGGGGTTAAGAAACATCACAAAATCTACTTACCCAGGGCTTCCTCCAGCCCCTGGCAGCCTATCAGTCCCTCCCAGCTGGTGTCCCGGGATCCCCTCATTGCAGATGCCGACCTCACCAGGTTGGCATCTTCTGTGTCTGTGCGCGGCTGTGCCATGCAAGTTTGTGTTCACATGGCCTGGAGCGTTGTGCGCAGGTGCAGAAGTACTGTGCCTGCGCAGAATGCTACAGACCACGTGATCGAGAGTGGTGTGGCCGTGTGTTTACACAGGCGCATTAGATGTCGACCTGGCAAGATCAGCATCTGCAGTGGAGGGGGTCCCGGGACACCAGAGCTGCGGCGAGGGACACATAGGCTGGCAGGGCCTGGAGGAAGCCCCAGGTAAGTAGTTTGTTTTTTTGTTTTGTTTTTTAACCCCAGACCTGTCCTTTAAGCATGTCTCTGTACCTGTATGTAAGCAAATTCTGAATCCTGAGCTATCATCTGCAATCTTTAAAATCCCAAAAAAAAAAAAAAATATATATATATATATATATATATATATATATATATATATATATATATATATATATATATATATATATAAATTCATGCTCTGTCTTACCCTGCACATTAGCATCAAACACCCACCTGATGTTCCCCACAACACCCTGTTGTAGATGATAATACAAAACCTGAATATGTGGAAAGACAACTGGCTAAAAACAAGAAGTTGTGAATCAGGATGATACAATTTTTTGTCCAATTTAAAAGAATAAGAGTAAGCTTTTGGCTTATATACCTTCTTACAAGATGAAAACTTACTCCTTTTCTTTGAATTTAGCCAATACATGTATCAACCTGATTCTTGCTTATATTGATGGCTAACATGGTACAATACTCTACTGGTTGAACTGGCTAATGCTGGGAATACACGGTTAGATTTTGAGCCATTTAGATGGCTCAATAGATAATTTCCGACATGTCCGATATCGCGCCCAATCGTTTCCGTGCTCGATTTTGCATGGGGAACGATGGGATAAAATAAGAAAAACGAATGGAAGATAAGAGAATCGGGTCAGAATCGAGTGGGGAATCGATCGGACGGGATAATCGAGCCTCAAAAATGTACCGTGTATTCCTAGCATAAGGGGATAGAAGGCAGAGAGTAGTAAATGGAGCATGGTCAAAATCAGAACCTGTTAGCAGTGGGGTCCTGCAAGGGTTACTACTGGTCCAGTTTTTAGCTAATATCCATAATTAATGTAAATAAATGTAAAGTCATCATCTTGGTCTTACCAATGACATAATGCTAAATACACTAAACAGGATAGAGCTGGGAACATAAGAATTGGGAGAAGTGGATACTATAAGTTAAGCAATTATATTCAATACCAGCAGAAGTGAAATTCTAAGATGCACAAAACATAAAATAACATAATATAACATAGGAAATAGCATAATTAACATACATCCATCTAATATAAAAGCTTGGTAAATTAAAAACTCTTGGCAACTAAGCACTGAAGCAAAAAGATTGTACCTTCTGTATAGAAATGTGTTCTTTGTAGTAAGAGTAGATGAGAAACATCTTACGTGTTACCACAGGATGACGTCATGGGAAATTCTTCTTCAGAGCTTTGATGCAATTCTTATACTGAAGTAATCCACTGCTGTGAATACTAGGTGTGGGAAAGTGATACTTTGATCTTGTGAGTGAGCCCCAAGAGGCATACTGTAATGAGAGGGATATGGAGGCTGCCATATGTATTTACTTTTAAGAAATACCAGTTGCCTGACTATCCTGCTGATTCCCTTCCACTAATACTTTTAGCCATAGACCCTGAACAAGCATGCAGCAGCCACTACTGCAGCCACATAGATCAGCAGGGCTGTCAGGCAACTGGTATTGTTTAAAAATAAATAACTATGTCGGCCTCCATATCCCTCTCACTACGGTTGTATTTGAAACCTACATAAATAAGAAAAAACAGACCGACGCAGTATTTCAATGCTGCAAATTAATGCAATTGTTTGGAAATCAGTTTTAGATAGAATATATGATTCACCAAGAGCAAAGCAAAAAAAAAACTGGAGGTAAGATGTCCAGAGTTACTCATCAGCTAAATTGCGATTGGTTGTTCTTTTTAGTTGCTGCAGTTTTGCTGCAGATATGTTTGCACTGTGTTAATAAATCAGCGCCAACCCAGAGGTGTACGATAAATAAAGGCCTGCAGAAAAAAAGACGCACAGTAACGTAGTTAGTAAAATATTGTTATGAAATAACAATATTTTACTATAAAATGTTAAATATCGATATTAAATAACAATGTTTTACTATAGGCAATCCTAACCTTTCTCAGCTCCCTGCCTCTCCCCCTGTGTGGGTGCCTCCTATCCCCCATGCAGTGAGCTCCACCCGCAGCACAGCTCAGGCAGCTGCCTCCATCCGTCCCTCTGTCGGGCAGGCTCAGCAGCAGCAGACAAGTGGTCTCATCCTCTCTCCTCCTCTTCCTGTCTATCTACATCAGCTCCAGTGAGACGGAGGGATGGAGGCGGCTGCCTGAGGTCTGCTGCGGAGACCGAACTCTGCAGGAGGAAGGGGAGCTCCAGGCAAGGAAGAGAGGCACGAGGTAGCGGAGCAGGAAAAAAGTTAATATGCAGCAAGTGGACTTATGGGTGCCACTAATACAGCCAATACAGAATAGCGCAATTTGGGCGCCCGCAATGCCCGCTATATATCGGGCACCCAAATTTCCACTTTGCTATTTTGCATTAGCGCCTATGGCGGCACCCAATTGGTCCATTTGCCGTATGTGCCCTTTTTACCTGCTCTCACCCGGGGTGTATATCTTTCAAGAAAAACATTATAAAAGGGCATTCAATTACATAAAAGACACAACTTAAACACCTAGTACTCAACCTGTAGCTGGGAGGTGAGCAGGTTCCACCCTTCAGTGGCTACTGTGTGACCACCATATTATTGGTTGATGGCTGTATGGCCTTTAAATAAAAACAAAGTTTTTTCACAGTACTATAATACTATAAACAGGCAGCTCTTGTAGCAGAGTCTTTGGTAAGATTTATTAAAGTATAGGCAACTTTCAATCACCCATAGAAGACCTATATTTTGTGAATTTTCTATTTTTTATATGAATGTGAACTAAAATATTATCTGGTTTTTATAAGTCCTAAAACTAGTTGGACACCTACGCAAACAAATAAAATCATCATATTTGGCCATATACTTATTAAAAAAAAAAAGATTCTGTAAGATATATGCATAGGACAGAAGTAAGTTAATCCTAGGGATCCATCAATCAATCCAAAACCTACTCCTGGCATTAAGAAAACGAAGGAAGGTCCGCTTCAGTGTCTCCAAAGGTTTATTAGGGACTTATCCAAAAACAGCAAACAGAAAACACTACTGACATGATTCTGACCTTGCTCAGTCCTTAATCATAGCACATTTTACAGCACACACATAAGAGCTTTAAAAAGGCAGGAAAAGGGGGTCCACCCTGACCCACCCAATATGGGAGGGGGCAGGGAGACACTCCACCCTCTGATTGTCGGCTTATTGTTAAAATACAAAGCCATTTACATTCAAACTGGTACCTACTAAACGGAACATGTTCTTATAGGAAATGTACATATTGAAAGGTCCAGCAATCAATCCAAAACTTACTCCTGGCATTGCCACCCTATATAATAAACCCTCCTGATGTCTGCTCTTCAACTTTGTATGGACAGGCAAGGGTCACTGGAAATACACCACCCACAGTGTTAACAATGTCATTAATCAGCTTCACTGTACCCCAGTTCTCGAAATAGCCCACTTCTTGGGTATGTCCCCAGACAGGCGAGCAGCAACAAAATAGTGCACAATTCATTGCCACTATATGTGGTCTTACCCATCCTCAGAATGTGGTTTTGGGTCCAGTTGTACACGTTCCCCTTCCATATGCTGATGTGGTAGCACTGGGAGATGTGGCTGCAAGGCTTGTATGCCACGCTCTGTGTGCTTCTGGGTGCGCTGTTCATGGTGAATTTTCAGAGACCTTTGCCTTTCTATACAGAGAGTTGAGGTGCACACATCAAGAGGGTTTATTATATAGGGTGAAAGTGTCATAATTAAAGGGACTCCGAGAACCTCTCATGGGGCATGCTTTTAAGACTCCGACCAGTACTGCAAAGTACTTAAAGATGCATACCTTTCTGTAGCTTGTGTTCTCCTTTTTCATTTGATGCCTGAATCACCATTCTACACCAAATAGTTGTCGTTCAATTTCAATTTGTGGCCATCTTGGCTATGTTATAACTTCCGGGTCACCCCTGTCTTCTCAGTTAGAGAAGTGCATTACTGAATGAAGTAGGAAGAGGAAGTGACACGCATGGCCATTGCAAGAGGCTCCTCCAGAGGGGTCATAGCACGACTTTGTTGGAAGTTGTCTGTCTTAAAGGCATGCCCATGAGAGGTGCCTTTAAAGAGGAACTGAAGAGAGAGGTATATGGAGGCTGCCATGTTTATTTCCTTTTAAGCAATACTAGTTGCCCTGTCAGCCCTAATATTTCATAACTCATGTCTTTGGTATATGTTTCAAAAGTGGTGGTGGCCACTTTTGAAACATATACCAAAGACATGAGTTATGAAATATTATACATACCCTTTCTTTTCAAAATATAACTATATACAAGGGAAGAAGATGTTTTTAACTTGGAACTTTAATAATTTTTATTAGAGGGCGATTTACCTAAAGATAAAAGAACCCGACTGAGGATGGGCTTTCCTCACTGGTGATTACACTGTGATTTATGGTCTTGCAACCTTTGTTTGTAAGTACCACTCATATATTTATTTTGATGCAAGATTTCATCCCTACATACTACACCATAAGGGACTCCCATTGTCTATGTTATTTTTCTGTCTTTCTTAGAAGGTCCTTAGATCTCCGTGACTGTCCCATTTCTATTGGAGGGTGAGATGGGTGTCCGCCCAGGGCGCAGTGCAGGAGGGGGGTGCAGTGCATGAGGGAGGAGCAGCGGACACACTGTGACAGAGCCGCAGGGAGTGTGGCCCGGCTCCTCCCTCCCTCACCTCAGCCCCCCTCCTATGCTCCCCCCTCTACTGCAGAGCTCTATGTGTTGCTGGTCTTCTCTGCCTCCAGCTCCACTCAATCTACTTTCTCTATTGCATGGAAACCGGAAGAGGCAAGTTTTCAGTGTAACCTGGGTCCACCACTGCACTACAGCTCAGCAATAGGGGGAGCACAGAAGGGGGACTCACCTCTCAGTGGCTCTATCACTGCTTCCCCCTCCTGCACTGTACCTGGCTACCTATAGTGGGGGAATATCTAGCCAAAAAACTTTGGGGGAACTTATACTAAGGGGACATCTAGCTACCTATAATGGGGAGGGGCTACTTCTGGCCACCTAATACTGGGGACCACCTCTGGCTAACTCATACTGCAAAATACAAGATGTGATCAACAGGTGAAATAATGAGTTTCAAGATTCCTAGCAGAGCAAAATCTCTTTCCACTTTCGTCCGCACACACGCCATTATTAATAGGGCTTGTGATGGAACTGCCTTTGCCCCATGAAGAGAAGAGGAACGCCAGGTGCTATGGACTCCCGAATGACCACTAAGCACGTGGACTACAAGAGACCTCAATGAAATGGCTAGCTATTGCTGAAAATGGTACCCGTAGCTAGCCATTTCATTGAGGTCTCTTGACACTATGCATCGCATTACACCAACGGATTACGCCAATGTTAATGTACCATTACAATATAATTGCATTGTGTTAGACACCACTGCCTGAGGGTAAATGTGCCGGACTGGCCAGCATATCTCCAAACCTAAACCCTATTGAGCATCTGTGGGGCATCCTCAAATAGAAGGTGGAAGGACGCAAGGACTTTAATATGCACCATCTTCATGATGTCATCATGGAGGAGTGGAAGAGGATTCCTGTGAATTCCATGCCCAAAAGAGTTAAGACAGTGCTGTAAAATAATGGTGGGCACACAAAACATTGACACTTTGTGCACAATGTTGGCATTTTTCACTGTTGTACAAGCTGTACAATGCAACAAAGTGTTATATTTCCAGTGTTGTGTCGTGAAATTATATTAAATATTTCCAAAATTTGGTGCAGTTACTTTTGTGAGATACTGTGTGTGTGTGTGTTTGTGTGCTACCTTAAAGGGTAGAAAAAAAAACGCAGCTCTGTTCCCAGCCAGTGGCCCAGGGTTCCTTCCTGACCTCGTGAGGACGGCATCTTCTGCGCCTGCACAAGCGCATGGCCATGCTGCTCATGATCACTTGGTCTGGAGCATTCTGCGGAGGCGGAGTACTTCTGCGCCTGTGCAGAACGCTCCAAGCCAAGTGAACACGAGCAGCTCGGCCGTGTGCTTGTGCAGGGGCAGAAGGGGCCGACCTGGCAAGGTCAGCATCTCCAATCGGCTGGGAGCAGAGCTACGGTGAGGGCTATATTGGTTGCAGGGGCTGGAGGAAGCCCCAGGTATGTAGATTTTCTTTTAAAAAATGTTTTACCTCGGATCTGCCCTTTTAGCGAAAGAGTTAATATTTGCAGTTGTAGTTTTAGTGTTACAGATTCAATAAATGAAAAACCAATGTCCTGACCCCACTATAAGTATTACAGCACTTATCCCAGTAGCTGCCTGACTGTCCTTAGAGATGATTTCTGATAATGTCTGAACATCTCAGGATTAACAAGATAATTTGAGCCATACTAATGTTTCAGTCTGACATGGCTGACCTAGACGCAAAATATATTATTCCACTAGAGAGACTATAATTGTTTCCACCGCCTGCAATTGCAAATAGCAAGACTGATGTCAGTGGGTAAGGCTGGCACTTGAAATGTCAGCACAGCTGCTCCCATACAGCAGGTCGCCAGCACAGGGACAGAGGAGCAGAGCAGTGACATGTGATATTCTCATCATTACATTGGCACACTGGGTCGGCTGTGTTGAATGTCTTGACCATAGTTAGAGTTTAATTGATGTGGCATCAAGGTGCAAACTTGATTAGTGCCAGGAGGAAACATCCTCTTGTCAGAACTGTACAAAAGCCCTTCAAAACTTAAAGCGGACCCAAACCAAACATTTTTTTAATTAAAAATATTTAGTTGCACCACTCTGACACATACAAAGATAAAGAAATACTCCTTCAAACCTATGATCATTTCAGTGCATGCTTTTCACCCTTCTCTTTTCATAGCTAGGGTTATACAGGGGGCAGCCATTAGCAATTCCTCCATTGCCGGACACCATCTACTTCACCAGTTTGCCGGAAAGATCCCGGCAATTTTAAAGGAAGGGAGGGGTTCCTCCAGAAAATGTAAAATATTTTATATTTGTCATCATGCAGCTGAAAAGCGGCTGCTGTTTATTATTATAATTTAGAAAATAGATTTTATTTCTGAAATCTTGTATTTTTAATTTGGGTCCACTTTAAGTCAAATAAAGACATTAACTCATCAATATAGCAAAGTTACAGTAGTAACAATAATTAAAGTGTAACTCTTCTTGCAATAAAAATGCTTG
The DNA here is from genome assembly GCF_040937935.1 of Hyperolius riggenbachi. Classification (NCBI taxonomy): domain Eukaryota; kingdom Metazoa; phylum Chordata; class Amphibia; order Anura; family Hyperoliidae; genus Hyperolius; species Hyperolius riggenbachi. The sequence continues at coordinate 308,881,326 of NC_090650.1, read as the reverse complement.
TTGTTTTTGTATATCTACAGCAGACTTTCCTGTTTGCAGCCATATTTCCCTCTGCAGTGAGTGCTTTGTCCATGTAGGTAAGTCAGCCTACAGCTGTTATGCTGAACTGTGATAGGCATATGTGCAGGCACACCCCATTCAGTATCACTGCTGCTGTGAATTATGAAAAACAGAATAAAGGAGACAGTAGGTCATAGTTAGAATATGCTGAAAGAAATAATTATTTTTTTTCCCAAGTAGTGAATAAGTTAAAGCAAACCTGTGAGATGCACAGGGGTATACTTTAGATACTTACCTAGTATCTAAACGTCATACGTCCTTCTCCTGACCACTGATACAGTGCTGGGACGCTCAGAAGTTTGCAACTGTGCTCAGTTGCATGTATGAGCATGGCTGTGGCTGTGCAGACGCAGGATGCCTTACAGCTGCGCAGCAACAAGGGGCCACAACTCAGGCTCAGCAGAAAGAGCCGAGCCCAATTGGCTCCGTGATAGTGTACAGGCGCATGCAGTCTGTGCCTGTGCAGTGCAGGTGAGCTCCATCGACAAGCCCTTGTCAACGTGTTTCAGGGTGTCCCAGTGCTGGAACAGCAAGGTGGATGGGGTAAGTATCAGTTTGGGACACTTTTTTTCTCTTCAGGTACACTTTAAGGGATGGTTCACACAGGCGTTTTTGTGGCGTTTTAACATGGTGTTTCAAATGCGGCATTTTTTGTGATTTACCATCGTCCCATTCAAGTGAATGGGAGCATTTAGAGCTGACTTTTGCAGGCTTTCATGAAAGCCTGGCGGTAGATCCCGGAGTTGTGTCTCATTTCGAAAAGCAACATGTTGCTTTTAGAGGCGATAAACACCGGGAAACAACTGCAGAGACCCGAACTGCTAGCCTTGAAGGCTTCCCAAAAGCCTTCAAAAGCTAGCGTCTAAACGCTGGCATTTGAACGTGGCGCAGAGCGAAAGCTTGTCAGAAGCCCGTGTGAACCAGCCGGAAGGCCCAGTTCACATTAGCGTTTTTTCCCAGAACATAACCAGAACGTATACTGTACAAACGGAACAGATGTGAAAGGATTCAATGTTAACCTATGGATCCATTCACAGGCGTCCGTGGGTACGGATACGTTCCGTACGTTTCGGTCCCCGGACCTAAAAATTGCTGCAGGCACTCATTTAGTGGACCGTTCTGCTTAGCGGAACGGATTCGGACAAAAATGCTGCAGCATTGAGGCAATGGAAAACGGAACATTTCTTCACACTAGTAAAGAAACGGACCCTTCCACGGGGGATGGGGGCATGGGCCACCGCGAATCTAGCGACAAGAGGGTGAGGGGAGGGTGCAGCAGCCGTGCAGGTGGGTGAGGGAAGGGTTTATACATACCAAATCTTCCGTAGCAGCCGGCAGTAGAGGATTCCGTCTTCTTCCGCGTCATGTGACTAGTCACATGACGCGCTGTGTAGTCACAGCGGAAGAAAAGGAAGCCTTTACCGCCGGCTGCTACGGAAGATAAGGTATGTATTGCCGAGTGAAAACGGATCCGATCAATCATTGATCAGATCCGTTTTCACTATGTGAACCAGGCCACGGACTGAGCCATCCGGATCTGGTGAAGCGGAGACCGGATCCGCTCACCGGATCCTTTTTGGCTCAGATTGCAGATGTGAACTGGGCCTTAGTAATAGTACCCATTTACTTCAGTTATCAGTTCTTACATTTTATCTTTTAACTACGGTAATGATTTTTCTTTGCTTGTATTATGCTTTGAAAAAGTGCTAGACAGTACCAGTACTTAAAGAGAAACTCCAACCTAGAATTGAACTTTATCCCAATCAGTAGCTGATACCCCCTTTTACATGAGAAATATAATGCTTTTCACAAACAGACTATCAGGGGGCGCTGTATGACTGATTTTGTGGTGAAACCCCTCCCACAAGAAGCTCTGAGTACCGCGGTACTCTGAGCAAACTGCCACAATGTAACAATGTTCACAGACAGGAATTAGCTGTTTACAGCTGTCTCTAACAGCCAAAACAGCTAGGAGCAGCTACATAACCTGCCCACAGTAACAATGTCACCATGTAATAAATGTCAGAATGTAAATCGGGAAGAGGAAAGATTTTACAATGAGCAAACACTGACTAAATCATTTATACATAATTATGGTAAAAAAAATGAAGCACTTTTTTTACTACATTATTTTCACTGGAGTTCCTCTTTAACCTGAAAGGACTCATTGGCCAACACTTCCTGATACTCTAAATGCCTGCCAGGGTGACTTTCCGAGTGCTCACTAAAGGTGTGTACACACCCATCCAAATTTGGAACTCTTTTATGCAAAATAGCAAAGATACTGTATCTTTTAAAGTACATTGGTTATACTGAGGTTTTAAAATAATGGCCTTTGGTGTGATTCATTGCCAATACTGCTATGTATCGAATGCCACTGTTTTTTTTTTTTTATTACCATTATTCCCAGAGACTATTGTGCCCTTGCTGTGGACATTCTGGAGTTTTCCTCTTATGTGTATAGCTATTATCTTAAAATGCCTTCTCTAGGCGTGGTCCTCAGCCTTTAGTTATAACCATTCTCAGAAAATTGCTGTGTTTGTGTTTAAAATAGCCATTTAACATTTGGAAAAAGGGAGAGGCAAGTCAAAATATGTTTTTGGTCCAGATGAAATCAGACATGACTGACTACATGGAAGGCTGCGATGGAAACCTCATCTGGTAAAATGTGATTTCTGGTTTCCTGACATCTCTACAGGGTATTCCAAAAACAGCTGATATTTGCATTGTATTATTCAACAATATAATAAAAAAGGGAAAATTAAATATTTACCATAATATAAATATGTTCGTGATCGCTGCTGATTCATTCCAGTCTAAATTTGTTACGCAAACAACTGATTGTGAAAAGCTGTGAAGAGTGAATCTAAAGTGGGTCTTTATTAAAATTGTAAAAGCTGTGGCATACATAACAGCATGGCTAATATGTTGCCTAACTAGGTGGAAACTAGAACATTTCTGCTGGTTTCTGTTCTCATTAGGCTATGCCTAGTTCACAGTATAGTGTGAAGCAGTAGAATTGTGACTTTACTAAGTGTCTGAGAGCAAACAAGGAATGTGTGCCCAGAGACCAGCTGATAATGTGGCCATCGCATTAACTGCAATATTAATTGTGGCTATAGTGACACCCAGTGTATCATTTGGGTGCCGGAGTTTGTAGCAGTGCATGGAGTTCGTTTACTATGTGGCTGAACTCAATATAGCAGTGTAGACAGCAGCAGTGGTGCCAATAAACTCCCAATAGGAGAAAAGGGGACTGATGGGTGCGAGAAAGTGGTGCACTCACTATCTAGCCGAACTACAAAGATCGGCAGGGCTAAGTTATTGGGCGTCCAGTCAACCAAAATCCACATCCACAAATTATGGTGATAGGTGTAGGTGGGGAGGGGGTTAGTGTTAGGCGGATGTAGAGGGTAGGTTAGTGTTAGGAGTAGGTAGGGAAGGCATTAGAGTGAGAGGTAGGTTAGGTAAAGTTATATCAGAAATTAATAAAATTACCAATATTCTACTATTGGCATTATCCGGTGCCCAATAATAGGATATGGTTAAAACTACAATATTTTACTAGCCGCTTTATATGGTGACCACATTTGTGGCACCTTTTTCGAGTGTACGCTCTGAGATAGCTTATCAGTTCCTTGCTACCCCCTCTTCTGTACATGTTACCAAATTAGAGTATAGCTAGCAGACGACTGTGTTCAGTCCTTACCCATATATCACCATACTGGTTATAAAGACAGTCAGCTGGATCCCGCACATACATCACTCCTACAAAACAATTCCACATGACAGCATAATGGAGGCAACACACCACAGGCTCGCACATGCTTCTATGGGCAGGGCCGGTTCTAGCTATAAGGGAGCCCTGGGTCAAAGACAACTTTGGGGGCCCCCTGATGCCCCCTTCTAACCAAATCACCCCCAGGGCCCCAGAGCCAGCTGCCAGGCCCGATCCAATCCCCCCTCACCAGTCACACAATAGCATTAAGTGTCCATCACATTTTTGGGGTTCCCATAATTCACGTCCTTCTTTTTCTATACAGAGTAAACACACAGCATCCCCACTGTCATGGGTCACCATAGCTGAAGGGGAGGAGGGGCACCTTGGGGGGCCTCCACAGGCTCTGGGGCAATGACAATGTTGACTAAATATTGCACACGTAAATAGTGACATTTCTCAATACTTTTGGGCATGCTCTGGAACAATGCCGTTTGAATGACATTGCACACACTTGTCCGACTCCACGATATCTGATCAACGGTCATGTGAATTGATGTGCCAGTTGGATCGAGGACGTCGGATACAGTGAAATCTGTAGTTCATCAGGCGTTTCAAATGACTTTTGTCTAAGTGCGTACAAGTCTTAACAGGTTGTCTCTATCACCTCCCCTAGCAAGGAAAGGGGGTGAAATAGACCACAAACTACTTTAACTGATCAAAAATATGGCCCAATCGCATGCTATTCAAATTGTACCTATATGAAGGGTTAATAAAAAACTTGCTACTCTCCAGATCTGTCAAAAGTAAATTAGCAAAGGGAGGTTCAGCGGGAACCCATACTCATGCCATGCAGCTGAAAATGATTGGGAAATCTAAATCATAAATTACATTTCCAGTTGGGCAAAGCATTCTGTGAACATTTGGATTTGATACGCTGTAGTGTGTACCCTCCTCATGGGGATAGAAGTGAAGAGACTATGTATGTCCAGTAGTCAGAGCAGGTACATATTATACAAAATGTATAATATGTGCTACAATTTTACAGTCTTAATTATAAGCTTTGTTTTTACTATTTTTTTCCTGAAAATAAAAAATGTTTTCAAATAAAAGTTCACAAAAAATTGTTAGTATCACTAAGGAACTTCTTCACACTACACCGCATACAGCTTTTTCAGTAACAACGGTCCACATCAAAGTACTCACCCAGTCCCTGAATTGACAGGTCAACTAGGGAGATCAAATAGAGGTTTATGAATTTTGGGCTACAAATTAAGAATAGGCACCTGCGCACACTCAGGCCTCAATTCACTAAGCTTTATCAAACACTTTATCAAGCGTTTGATAATTTACCTCATGGGTAAAATTTAATTTTGAATTCACTAAGGTGTTATAGATTTATTGAACGTTTTATCGATAAAACATTCAATAAACATATAACACCTTAGTGCAGTGTTCCCCAACCCTGTCCTCAAGGCCCACCAACAATGCATATTTTGTGGAAATCCACAGAGCTAGTCAATCAGCTCTGCTGAGACACTAATTACCTCATGTTTGTGGTTTGCTGCAAAACATGTACTGTTGGTGCGCCTTGAGGAACACTGCCTTAGTGAATTCAAAATTAGATTTTACCCATGAGGAAAATGATCAAACGTTTGATAAAGTGTTTGATAAAGCTTAGTGAATTGAGGCCTCAGTAGTCAAATACGGTGCAGTTTGCCTATCCAATATACTGGCCATGACTCTTTGAGTTTCCAAGAAAAAGTTTTGGGTGGAAATACAGACTTTGGTGAGAAAATGACTGGTGAAAATTCAAGCTCTTCCTTAGTCATGTCTAGTCCTAGTCAATCTCTTCACTTCTCAAACATTTTGTTTTACACACTCTTACTACTAATTTTAGCAATCAATATAATATTTTAGGATTGAGCTGGGGACTGCAAACTTTTGCCATAAAATAGAAGATACTTCAAATGTCGGATTACTAATGTTCTCCCATATTCTTAACTGTATTCCAGGCCTAATGCGACCTTAAAGTGAACCTCCGGACTAAAAATCTACTCAGCAGAACTGAAAAGGCTTGGTGTTTCTTTAACAGTTTCACAGCATCAGAACTTTGTTTTTCTTACCAAAGCATCATTTTTAGCTGCATTTTTCGCTAAGCTCCACCCATCAAAGAAAACTGCCCGGGCTTTTTTTCCCCTGATGCTGTGCAAAGCATGATGGGATTTCCTATGTTGTTATTCACATTGCCTAGCAACTGGTAGTGTCGTTCAGCACACAGGACAGTTGGAACTGTGTCTCATGCTGCCTGTCACCTCCTTTCAACCAAAAAGATGGCTGACCTCATGAAATCAAACATTTGCCTGTTCTTTTAAAACAGTGTGGGTAAGAGATTATATTACCTATCTATTTTAATTAACATAGCTAATATAACTTAATGACAGTATGTTTGTTTAGGCTGCAGTTCCTCTTTACTGTTCATACACACCTACCAGCTATCTGTCCAACTATCTACCAGACTTGTTTGTTAAGCCCCATATAACGTTTGTTGTAAAACAAGTTGTAACAACTAAAAAAAAGTATTTTTCTATTGTTCAAACAGCTGAGTTTCACAATAAAAGCTGTTTGACAATTGTGCTGCATAAAAGACTGCTGTTGAACGTGTGAAAGGGGCTTAACAGCAGGGGCGTAATAATAGGGGTTGCAGAGGTTGCGACCGCATCGTGGCCCTTGGGCCAAAGGGGCCCTCCCTCAACTACAGTATTAGCTCTCTATTGGTCCTGTGCTCTTAATAATCACTCTATAGATACTTTGAATAGTAGTAATCATTAACAAACTGTTCCCCATCCCCTTCTTGCACCTCTGACACTGTAGTTGCCATTGGCAGGTTTTGGTGTGTATATCAATTGTTATGTATAGAGTGCTTGGGGGGGGGGGGCATTGTAAAACTTGCATCGGGGCCCACAGCTCCTTAGCTACGCCACTGCTTAACAGACTTGGCAGATAGTTGGACAGGTAGTTGTTAGGTGTGTATGAACCTTTAGACCAGTTAAATTATTGATGTCTGAATGTCAACTATTATCTGTATGCCATTGCAGTGTACACACTCCATATTACATAAGATTTTAGCAGACATTTGATGTAATGTGAGTCTAAACAGTGTGTAATACATCAGCCTACAGCTCTCCCCCTGTACCTGCTCATGGTCATCTATGATCTTTTCTGGTCAATGATTGATCTGTAAAATGATTCAACATTGATAGAAGAGCCATAATTTTCAGTAGTATTTTATTATTTTTTATCAAACAAATAATATATATTAAAAATGTATATATATAAATGTATAAATTAAATGCCTTGTCTTGGAGGAATGTTCAGGTATAATCAAAATGCTTTAGATTTTAGGCAGTGGTATAATCATACATCTTTTTTATATCATAACATCATCTCCAGCTGTAGATCATCAGAAATACTAATATGAAATTAAGTGGCAATTTATGGAACCTATGAGGTTTTTTTATGTACATTTGAAATCTATAAGGAACGCTAATGCGAATGTACTTCCCATGTATTAGTGCAATTTTAGCTGTATACTTGATAATACAATGCACAGAATTGGTTCATATTATTAATGTTTCTAAATGAAGAATATTCGTAAATATATCAAAACAAAAACAAAGTTGAATCTGTATATCCTTTTGTTGGACTTCCCAGTGTAATATAGCTTTTAAATATTTACTATGCTGATTTAAAGTGGAGCATTGTGGGTTTTTGATGAGAAATACACTTCAGCACTTTGTCCTTGTAGGTGACATTTTTAGAATAATTAGTATTTACAGAGGCTATTGGGAAGGCTTTCTGTTTGGGCTCCAGCTGAATCTTTGTAGGTTTGGAATAGCAGAATAAGCCTGTTACTATAATGGCATTACAGCAATTCATTTACATAAAACACTTTCCATTGTTTGTGGATTTTAAGATCTCATTTGCTGCTTCTCATCCGATTAATTCCAGCTCTGTGCAAATTTGATGTATGCAAATCGTGTCAACATCTTCTACAGGGCTGCATGAAAAGTGAGCAATTTGTGCCTTGCCTGGAAGGCTTGTCTCACATTGTCTTACACCCTAAAGTGTGTCTCCGCTTTTCCAAAGATGACCTCTATATAGTCAAAGGCCTTTAATAGGTTATATAACATAGACATACATGTGGTTACTTTAGTGTTGTCTCATTACACTGCACAGTAGCTCTCTGCATGTTTCATTCTGAAAGCTAACAGAATTGTAATGTTGTCTCGCACAAACGAAAGGATCAAACCGGTGGATGGAGTGCTGTAGCTAGAAAAGAGGGATGATGCCCTCTTACAATCTTCAAAACAGGTAGAGAGCAGGCACATCCAAAGTAATATCTTTATTGGTTCCATTTAAAAGCATAGGGCCAACGTTTCGGAGTCGCATAGTGCCCCTTTATCAAGGCAAGATTTTCTCACAGGGAAAATCTGTCTGCAGCCGTATAAAGCTCCTATTTCAGGAGATGAAGGGAGTCAGGCTCCTAAAGACACTCGTGCAGGATGATGTGTATCCAGGCAGCAAGTAGCAGCGACCTATTTCTGAAAGCTACCTGGTATGGCCACCAATACATTGTGATTCACACATATGTGTGGGTTGCCTAACATACCTGTTATAATGCATGTGCACTGAAATGCACACTGTGCTCGTTATAAGACACGTTATTTAAAAGCTTGGTCAAAGTCAATATGTCAATTTGCACATACAGTATTCACATGTTAACAAGGAATCACTGCATACAATGAGTAATGCAATCCACTACAACTCAGATTTAATAACTTATAATTGTATGGGCAGGGAGATCACATGCAGAATGCAATGTACATAGTGTAAATTCACACTTAGTGAGTAAGATAGGATTGATGACTCACAACTACTAGTGCAAATGACAGGCAGCCTATAGGTCCATTCAAAGTGCAGGGATCACTTCCTTTAAAGTTACTGGACCCGAAGGGGTCCAGGGCAAGATGAATGGAGCGCCCGCTATTGGCTAAGTGCTCGCTATGCTGTGCTGTGTATAGCGAGCGCTCCTGTGACTAAAGGTAATAAAGCACGCTATGCTGCCAATAGTGCACATAGTGTGTATTGAGGTGCACAAGGTTAAATAGCGCGAGCAACAGTAGTTTACTTGTGCTATTTTTCTTAGTGAATCAACCCCATGCTGCTTCACTTAGATCTATCTCTATTGGCACAATAGTCGCTTTTATTGTTGCAGTTTACAATTCACTCTATGCACTTTATTTAGTTAATTCCAATGTTCATTTTTACATTAACGGTGGTTGTATTTATTGTTCAAACATATAAATTCTCTTTGCACTGCACTTTATCCTCTTTACAATGAGCCTTACTTGATATATATTATTTACAATATCAATGGAGCATCTATTATTATTTGAATTGTTTAAGGTGACGAGGTTCATGTATTTTAAATGTTTTTGTATGTTTGATGGAGATGATACATGCCATTGGCTACTTTGCCTATACTGTATATGTCACCCTTTTGTGTCTTGGAATCTGTTATTCATTTTGTAGCTTTCACTCTGTTACACATTTAAAATATAAATACAAAGTTTGTTGTCTTACTTTGGATAGCGCCACTTAATATGTCGCCGTTTTATAAATCAATAATAATAATAAAATAGAAATGCAGACAGAAGTGCCTAGGTATAAGTTAAAGAGAATCTGTACTCTAAAATTCTTACAATAAAAAGCATACCATTCTATTCATTATGTTCTCCTGGGCTTCTCTGTGCTGTTTCTGCCACTCCCTGCTGCAATCCTGGCTTGTACTTGCCATTTTTATGCAGTGTTTAAAAACATGGCTAACCAGCATGTGATAGGCTGAGAGAAGCTCAGTCTGTGACTCATACAGAGCCTGCAGGAGGCATGGAGAGGGTGTGTATAACTTCTATCCTATCACAGCAGAGCAGACTGAGCAGCCTGAGCCGACAAAGCTTAGATTAGATCATATAACAGAGATATTACAGCCACTGTGCAACTAGGAAAGGCTGCAGTAAGACAGACCACATTAGAACAGGTATAGGAACTTATAGGATAGAAGAAATAAGGCTGACAATTGTTACAGAGTCTCTTTAAAATAGGTTAAAAACCAATGAAATCAATAGTAAAGAGATGGCTTATGTCAAAGGATGACACTAGTAGTGTAAGAACACGTTTATTAGACAATGGCGACGCGTTTCGTGAGCTCAACACACTTTTTTAGGCCGAGTATTCATGTCTAAAAATACTAATATGACATTTGTTCAAAGCTCTGCATGTCTATTATTTGTTAATGTTAAACTATAAAGTATACAGTGCAATAATCTATTTTAAAAATGAATAGTGAATGAAACATTATATATTCCGCTAGTCAAATCTCTGCAGTATTAAAAAGTTATTATATGCTCCTATGAGAGTTATGCATAAAATAATTACAAAACCCAGATGATAACATATAGATGAATATCCCTAAAGGGCCCTTTTCCACTAGCAATCGCTAGCGTTCACGCTGAACGCTAGCGATTGCTGAATCGCAATTAGCGGAGATTCCCCGACGTTCGCGGCCGCGATTTTGCTATGCTATGCACTGCATAGCAAAATCGCGGCAAAAGTCGCTCCGCGGCGCGATCGCGATCAAGTAAAAAACGAATCGCGGTAGTGGAAATTACCTACCGCGATTCCTATGTTAAAAAGCAAACCGTAGCGATTGTAAAATCGCTAGCGGTTTGCGTTTTTGCGATTCAGCCAGCGCAAACGCGCTGGTGGAAAAGGGCCCTAAAAAATGACACATCAGTGCATACATATGGTACATATAGAAGCAATATAAGATAATTAAAAGGAAAACCAGAAAGCACTAGGCATGCCGCATATTATATTATTATAATTGGTATATTTAGAGTGGTACTGTTTATTAGGGCAAGCTTTTGCCTTTTCTGTAGTTAGCAGTGGCATAGCAGTAGGTGAGAGAGGTTGAGACTGCACCAGGGCCCTTGGGCCAGAGGGGGCAGAGGAGCCCTCTCTCAACCACAGTATTAGCTCTTTATTGGTCCTGTGCTGGTAATATTCACTACTATAGATGGTTTGAACAGTAGTAACCAAGCCAGATCAATCACAAGGCTAACCTATGCAGTTGCCCAAGGCCTGGAGAGAGTTTAGGGGCCCGGCAAATGCTATTCTTCACCAAATCTTATTTAAAAAAAAGCCAGGTGACCATCAGCGATGGGGCAAAAACTGCTATCTTGCCTAGGGCCCCAATTCATCTTAATACTTTTCGTAGTAATCATTAGCAAACTGTTCCCCATCCCTTTCTTTTACCTCTAACACTGTGGTTTTCTTTGGCAGGTTTTGATGCGCCCTATTAATTGTTATGTATAGAGTGCTGGGGGTAGGGGGGGGGGATGCAATGTAAAACTTGAACTGGGGCCCAGAGCTCCTTAGCTAGGCCACCGGTGGTTAGATATCTTTTGCCACTGTTCAGTATGATTCAGTGTATTGTTGTAGAGTATTTATAAAATATGTTGGCCAGTTACAGAAGCAAAAGAATGAGAATTCTGATAAATCGTACATAATAGATGCTGTACGGAGTAGTGTTGTAATGCACTGTTATCAAGGGTAGCTAAGAAAATACTTTTCCATTTCTAGCTGCAGCTTTACTGAACATTTATACATAATTTGCTATGTTAATGTTTGATAAAAGCCCGAGTTACCCCTACAATAGTGAGAGCTTGTAGTTAGTGCTGCTCGATGTCCGGAGATGACTACTGGGCAGCGACCATGAAATATTTGCAGAGGAGTGAGGAGTGGGGATAGAATTACATGATTCATCATTACTTCATTCATCATCACTTCAGTGTCTCTCCTACAACAATATTTTCTTTGTGAGTTTTAAATCATTCTTCAGATCAGCACTTTTTAATACAATGGCGGTGATTAATTAGAAGTTTGGACAGTTTACAAAGCTATTTGCACATTTACTTCCCTGCCACCTGCAGATGAAAGTGCTTAATTGCCAGCTTTAATAAAGACAAAATACTGTATATTAAAGGACAGCTGTAGGAAGGGGTATGTGGAGGCTGCCATATTTATTTTCTTTTAAACAATACCAATTGCCTGGATATCCTGCTGATCCTCTGCCTCTAATACTTTAACCATAGACCCTGAACAAGCATGCCGCAGATCAGGTGTTTCTGACATTATTGTCAGATCTGACAAGATTAGCTGCATGCTTGTTTCTGCTGTTATTCAGACACTACTGCAGCCAAACAGATCAGCACAGCCAGGCGGTCTGCATTATTTAAAAAGAAATACATATAGCAGCCTCCATATTCTTCTTACTTCAGTTGTCCTTTAACCCAAAGTAGTGGTCATGTGACCTGTAGCTATGTTTTCTAAACCATTGTATACAATTGCTAAGGAGTTGGTAGCAGATTATAAGATGCACACCGTCTCCCCTTCAAACTTCAAGTAGTATCCTTTCCAGGGGCAAACCCAAGATTTTCAAGGGGGAGTTTCTGAAACAACTCTCTCAGCCACACACAATATAATAATATAGTAGGACATTAGACTATGACTGGGGTAGGATTAGATTGTGAGCTCCTCTGAGGACAGTCAGTGACATGACTATGTACTCTATAGAGTGCTGCAGATGACGTCTATCCTACCTAATAAAACCCCTGTGTCTCTGCATCCCATGTCCGTGTGTGTGTGTGTGTGTGTGTGTGTGTCCCTTCTTTGCGCTACTGCGCATGTGCCACAGGAACTGCTGTTGTTCGGACGGGAGCAGGACAGGAAGGGGGCCGGCTGGGCGGGTTTTTGCGCATGCGCGGCGGCATATGCACGCTGACGGGTGACGGTGGTGACAGACCGAGAGCCTGTTATTAAACGGCCTAAAGTACCCAGTGCTATATAAATACATAATAGTAGTTATGATCAGACAATGTTGATTTTTTTTTAAGGGGGAGGAGGGTGGGAGAGAGATGATGAGACAGAGACAAGAGAATGGGAGAGCAAGATAAAAGAAAGTGGGAGAAAGGTAGAGAAGGAACGTGAAAGGCAGGATGCCTGTAGACATTTTGCTGTCTCAACTTGTGTCTGTCCCCAGACTCTGCAGTGCCCTGGTCTGAGGGAGGATTCTGGGCAGCTGTAACCCCCCGACCCCCTAAAATTTCCTATGATTTCCTCTTTGAGCTGGCGACCTTACCATTGGTGCTTAAGTAAAGGATGGATCAGGGGGAGCGAATGCAAGCAAATAATACAGGCACAAGGCTTTAATGTATTCTGCTTACCGACTCATTCAGAAGCTCTTAGAAAAGGAGGGCCAAAGACCATGAAATTGTGTTTGTGACCAACAGGCTCCAGAAAATCAATCAAAAGAACAGAAGACGATCAGCCTTAGTTAAAGGAAACACTTTACTTACTAAAGCAACCTTTCCACACAATTGCACCTAATGCCCCTTGCTAGCCAGACTTATGCTAGGTACCAACAATGCAATTTTCTGACAGATTTACTGTCAGATCGATTATTTCCAATATGTTTGATCGATCCTCTGTTCACTTCTATAAAAAAAGGTTAAAAAATTGATTGAAAATCAGATCACACATGTTGGAAATAATCGATCTGACAGTAAATCTATCAGAAAATTGCACCATATCTACCTAGCCCTACTCCACACCACACACAATTTACATTCACTCTCCCCTAATCAGCCAGTTTCAGAACATGTAAGGGGGGGGGGGGGGGGGGCATGTAGCAAGGAAGCTCCACAATAAGCAAGCACTCAGAACAGTCCATGCAGTCTGTGTTCCAAGTTTGACACTCTGAATTAATAGTTATTCATGAAAAATTGAATTCATAAAAATGTCTATCAGGATTATTCAGAAATCCTTTCAGATCCTTAGCAATGCAGGTGAAGACTAATTTCCATTCTATTACTTGAACTGGAATTGCCAGGAAAATTGCACTACTGGAAAACGTTTCCATCAGTGACTGAAAAAAACTCCCCACTGATTATGATTAGAGATGGGCTGAACGGTTCCAGGCGAACTTCGGGTGGTTCGCCTTCGGCGGCGAAGGCGAACTTTCCCGGAAGTTAGATTTGCCCCATAATGCTCTATGAGGGTCAACTGTGACCCTCTGCATCACAGTCAGCAGGTGCATTGTAGCCAATCCGGCTGTACTAAGCCCTGGAGCCCCAACCCCCCCTTATATAAGGCAGGCTCCGGCGGCTATTAGCCTCACTCGTGTGCCTGCTAGAGACAGACTAGGGACAGCTGCTGCAGACTTGTTCTCTTAGGGACAGATTAGTCAGGCTCTTGCCTTTTTAGCTTGCTCCTAGTTGAATTGTATTGCTATAATAGCGCCCCAGAACAGCTCTTTTCAGAGCTCATCCTGCTCGTGTGATAATTTTTTTTTCTGTGTTTGAAACTGACACTTGTGTTGCTTAGACAGCATTTCTAATTCATAATGTGTGTGTCCCACTGCCAGCAGCCCACCAGCATTCAGCAGCACATTCAGTGACTACCTGTGTGTGTGACAGGGAGCTGCACATTGTACTACCCAGTACTGCATATACCTACTACTAGTACCTGTTGTGTTTAATTAACCCACCTCATCACTGCATACACCTACGTTTGTGTTGAGTGAACCCACCTCGCTGCACATAACTACCTTTTGTGTTGAGTGAACTTGCCTCACTGCATATAACGACCTTTTAAGTTGAGTGAACTCACCTCACTGCATATCTACCTTTTCTGTTGAGTGAACTCACCTCACTGCATATATAACTACCTTTGGGTTGAGTGAACTCACCTCACTGCATATCTACCTTTTCTGTTTAGTGAACTCACCTTACTGCATATAACTACGTTTGTGTTGAGTGAACTCAGCTGACTGCATCTAACTACCTGTTGTGTTCACTGAACTCACCTCACTGCATATATAACTACCTTTGGGTTGAGTGAACTCACCTCACTGCATATCTACCTTTTCTGTTGAGTGAACTCACCTCACTGCATATAACTACGTTTGTGTTGAGTGAACTCAGCTGACTGCATCTAACTACCTGTTGTGTTCAGTGAACTCACCTCACTGCATATATAACTACCTTTGGGTTGAGAGAACTCACCTCACTGCATATCTACCTTTTCGGTTGAGTGAACTCACCTCACTGCATATACCTAGCTTCCCCCCGAGATGGACAAAATGGACAAACCAGGTAGAGGAAGAGGTAGAGGCAGACCCAGAGGAAGGCCACCTGGCACCGGCAGGTCTGTGCGAGGTGGTTTTGCTGTGATTTTGTGCGGACCTGGACCAAAGTACAGTGCTCAGAAGAAGGCACATGCCATCACTTCCCAAAATTGTGAGGACGTGCCTGAGTATTTAACACAGAACACCTCATCTCCCACAGCCACCAGCGCTATGACAAGCACCACATCCGCTGCATTTGACACTTTCCAGGGGTTATTTGGTGGTGTTGGTGGTGAAATCACTGATTCACAGCCACTACTGCAACAACAAGAAGAAGGCGCAGATACACCACCTCATACGTCTGAGTTAGGTGGCGATAGTATGGACGTAATGTGTGAGGAGGGGCATGATGAACCACCTGAAGTTGGAGCAGTTGTGGAGTTGTCTGAGGAAAGCGAAGCTGGGCAGGATGATTATGATGACGATTATACGGATGTCACGTATGTTCCCAATAGAGGAGATGACCAGGGGGACAGGTCAGAGGGCGAGCCAGAGAGGAGTAGGAGGAGACGACTCCATGATAGAAGCAGAGGGAGCTCGTCCTCAGAAACAGCTGGGGGCAGTGTCTGGCACCATGTATCGCCAGCTATGGCCAGCCAGCCAACATGCCCTTCAAGGTCAGCTGTTGATGCCACCGTAGTGCCATCACCCCAGGGGGGCTCAGCGGTTTGGAAATATTTTACGGTGTGTGCCTCAGATAGGAGCAAAGCCATCTGTTCTCTCTGCCTCCAAAAATTGAGCCGTGGAAAGGCCAACACTCACGTAGGGACAAGTGCCTTACGGAGGCACCTGGAGAAAAGGCACAAACAGCTATGGGAAGAACACCTGAGGAAAAGCAGCACCCCTCAAAAGACAAGCCACCCTCCTTCTCCTGTTCCTCTTTCAGGTGCATCGTCTTCATCCGCTTTCTCCCTTGAACCTTCACAGCCACCTCCTTCACACCGCCTCTGCCCTTGAGCGGTTCCTGCTCCTCTGCCCACAGCAGTAGACAGGTGTCCATGAAGGAAGTCTTTGAGCGGAAGAAGCCAATTTCGGCCAGTCACCCTCTTGCCCGGCGTCTGACAGCTGGTGTGGCGGAACTATTAGCTCGCCAGCTATTATCATACAAGCTGGTGGAGTCAGAGGCTGTGGCCATTGGGACACCGCAGTGGAAGATACCAGGCCGCACTTATTTTTCACGAAAGGCCATACCCAAACTGTACCGTGCAGAGGCAAGTGGTGTCATCTATTGCGAAGAGCGTTGGGTCAAGGGTCCACCTGACCACGGATGCCTGGTCTGCCAAGCACGGGCAGGGCCGCTACATTACGTACACAGCCCATTGGGTCAACCTGGTGACCGATGGCAGCAAGCAGGGAGTACGTGGCTGCGCAGCGGACCGACTTGTCACACCTCCACGGCTTGCAGGCAGGCCTCCTGCCACCTCCTCTCCTTCTCCTCCAGCTACATCCTCTTCGCTGTCAACCTCCTCCTCCTCCTTGGCTGAGTGTCAGTTGAACTGTAGCGGTGCTGCCATCTCCTCTTCCTCTCCAGCTACACAACCCCATCTCCCCAGAGCCTACGCTGCATGCCAAGTACGACGGTGTCACGCAATTTTAGACATGTCTTGCCTCAAAGCGGAGAGTCACTCTGGAGCAGCTCTCCTGGCTGCTCTTAACAAACAGGTGGAGCAATGGCTGACCCCGCACCAGCTGGAGATCGGCAACGTGGTGTGTGACAACGGCAGCAATCTCCTTTCCGCTTTGAATTTAGGAAAGCTGGCACATGTACCCTGCATGGCACATGTGCTGAATCTGGTCGTGCAAAGATTTGTCTCAAAGTACCCAGGCTTAGAGGACGTCCTGAAGCAGACCAGGAAGTTGTGTAGGCATTTCAGGCGGTCTTATACGGCCATGGCACGCTTTGCAGACATTCAGCGGAAAAACAACTTGCCGGTGAGACGCTTGTTATGCGATAGCCCGACTCGCTGGAATTCCACCCTGCTCATGTTCTCTCACCTGCTAGACCAGGAGAAAGCCGTCACCCAGTACCTGTACAACTACAGTAGAAGGACACTATCTGGGAAGATGGGGATGCTGTGGCCCAACAGCTGGACACTGATGCGAAATGCATGTAGGACCAATGCGGCCGTTTGAGGAGGAGACCAACCTGGTGAGTCGCGCTGAAGGCACCATCAGCGACTTGATCCCCTACGCTTACTTCCTGGAGCGTGCCGTGCGTAGAGTGGTGGATGAAGCTGTGGAGAAGCGGGAACAGGAACAGCTACGGCAGGAGGATTCATGGGAGCAATTTACATCCGAACCACGTGTTCCCTCAACACCTGTGCCACCACAGAGGGGGGAGGAGGAGGAAGAAGAGGAGTCGTGTGTGGAAGGAGAGGAGTCAGACTCGGATGACGATTAGGAGGAAGGTGTTTCTGTGGAGGAGGAAGAGGCGGCGGCGGTGGCAGAAGAACAACCGCAGCAGCCATCACAGGGGGCTTCTGCTGCTCCACGTGGGGGGAGGAAGAGGAGTTGCGTGACGTCACTGTGGAAGAGCAAGAGAAGATGGAGAGTACGTCTGGATCCGACTTTGTGCAGATGTCCCCTTTCATGTTGTCTAGCCTGTTGAGGGACCCCCGTATGAAAAAACT